>NC_134354.1:636398978-636698978 GCF_048569485.1 Anomaloglossus baeobatrachus
CCCACCTCCTTCCCTCCTCCTTTTCTGGTGGACGCAGGTAAGGAGTTGTTTGTCGTTCCAGCGGCGTCACACATAGCGATGTGTGCTGCTGCAGGAACGACAAACAACATCGTACCTGTCGCTGCAGCGATACTATGGAAATGAACGACGTGACACCGAGAAACGATTTTTCACGTTTTTGTGCTCGTTGATCGTCGCTCATTTGTGTTACACGCTGCGATGTCGGTAACGACGCTGGATGTGTGTCACTAACGACGTGACCCCGAGATATATCGTTACCAATGTCACAGCATGTAAAGCACCCTTTAATCTTGGAATAATTGACCAATGTAAACCAGCAGGACACATATCTAGGCCAATGTAAACCAGCACGGCATAGATTTAAATCAATATAAACCAGCAGAGCACATATCTAGCCAATAATAATATTTATTCACTCATATAGCGCCATTAATTTCATAGCACTTTACATACATTGTGATTCCTAATGAGGACAGTGTTGCCAATCTAAAGTCCCTATCAGTATGTGTCTTTCGCATGTGGGAGGAAACCGGAGAAGCGGCAGGAAACCCACGCAAACCCGGGGAGAACATACAAACTCCTTGCAGATGGTGTCCTTGGTGGGATTTGAACCCAGGACCCCAGCACTGCAAGACTGCAGTGCTAACCACTGAGCCACCCTGCTACCCTTACCAATGTAAACCAGCAGGGCACATTTTTTTAAACCAATGTAGCTACATATCTAGACCAATGTAAACCAGCAGAGCACATATCTAGACTAAAGTACACCAGCAGGACATATTTCAAAACCAATGTAAACCAGCATGGTACATACAGTTAAAACCAGAGGTTTACATCCACTATCTAAAAAGACACATCTGCAGGTTTTTCTCATTATCTGACATGAAATAAGAATAAACCTTTACCGTTTTAGGTCAATTAGGAACCAACATTATTTATATTTGCCAAATGCCCGAATAATGAGAGAGAGAGAATGTTTTCAGGCATTTTTATTACTTTCTGCAAAGTCAAAAGTTTACATACACTTAAGGGCACTTTACACGCAGCGATATCGCTATCGATCTCTCTAGCGAGTGTACCCGCCCCCGTCGGTTGTGCGTCACAGGCAAATTGCTGCCCATGACGCACAACATCGTTTACACCCGTCACACATACTTACCTGCCTAGCAACGTCGCTGTGGCCAGCGAACCGCCTCCTTTCTAAGGGGGCGGTTCGTGCAGCGTCACAGCGGCGTCACTAAGTGGCCGCCCAATAGAAGCAGAGGGGCGGAGATGAGCGAGACGAACATCCCGCCCACCTCCTTCCTTCCTCATTGCGGACGGCCGCAGGTAAGGAGAGGTTCCTCGTTCCTGCGGTGTCACACATAGCGATGTGTGCTGCCGCAGGAACAACGAACAACCTGCGTCCTGCAACAGCAACGATAATCGGGAAAGGAACGAAGCGTCAACGATCAATGATTAGGTAAGTAATTTTGAACGTTAACGGTCGTTCATGTGTTTCACATGCAACGACGTCGCTAACGAGGCTGGATGTGTGTCACGAATTCCGTGACCCCAACGACATCTCGTTAGCGATGTCATTGTGTGTAAAGCGGCCTTAAGATTACTATGACATTATGCAATATGGTACAGCCCATATGAGGACGTCAGGTCTTTGGAAGCTTCTGATAGGTTTATTGGCAATATATGAGATAGAGACAGACCTGTGGATGTACTTCAATGCACACCTGAAATACACCGCTTGTTTGTGTAGCATCACGGGAAAGTAAAAAAAAAAAAAAAAAAAATCAGCCAAGATTTCAGGAAGAAAACTGTGGACTTGCACAAGTCTGGTTCATCCTTGGGTGCAATTTCCAGATACCTGAAGGTGCCTCATTCATCTCTACAAACAGTTATACGCAAGTACAATCAAGATGGGAATGTCCAGCCATCATACCGCTCAGGAAGGAGACTGGTTGTGTGTACCAGAAATGAACGTGCTTTGGTCAGATATATGCATATTAACCCAAGAACAAACGCAAAAGACCTTGTGAAGATGCTGGAGAAAGCTGGTAAGATTGAGTCATTATCCACAGTGAAACGAGTACTGTATCAACATGGGATGAAAGGCAACTCTGCCAGGAAGAAGCCATTACTCAAAAAGAAACATTAAAAAGCCAGATTAATGTTTGCAAATGCACACAGGAACAAAAACCTCAATTTTTGTAGACATGTCCTGTGGTCTGACGAAACTAAAATTGAACTGTTGGGCCATAAAAAAACCATAATATGTTTGTAGGAAAAAGGGAGAAGCTTTGATGCCTAAGAATATCATCCCAACTGTGAAAACACAGTGGTGCCAGCATCATGTTGTGGGGTTGTTTTGCTTCAGGAGGAACTGGTGCACTTCACAGAATAGATGGCACCATGAGGAAAGAAGATTATGTGTCAATACTGAAGCAACATCTCAAGATATCAGACAGAAACTTAAAGCTTGGGCAAAAATGGGTCTACCAAATGGACAATGACCCGAAGAATACTTCCACACTGGTTACAAAGTGGCTTAAGGATAACAATGTCAATGTTTTGGAGTGGCCATCACAAAACCCTGATCTCAATCTTATCGAAAATTTATGGGCAAAGCTGAAAAGGTAGGTACGAGCAAGGCGACCTACAAACATGGCTCAAATTCCTACCAGCTATTGTGAGAAGCTTGTGGAAGGATATCCAAAATGTTTGATCCAAGTCATACAGTTTAAGGGCAATGGTACCAAATACTAATGAAATGTATGTAAACTCTTGACTTTGCAGAAAATAATAAAAATGCCTTAAAACATCTCTCATTATTCTGGAATTTGGCAAATATAAATAATTTTGTTTCCTAATTGACTTAAAACGGGAAACCTTGAACTGATCTCCTTCACGGGTTGTGGTCCTGCCCCCATTTGAGTCCATTATGGTCACAGATCAAAAGTTGTATACAAAAGGTGTGGGGTCTTGAAGTTCGGCTCTCACCTGGGTTCGCTATTTTTCACCATTGGGAGGAGGGGAACGATACCAAAGGGAAGATGACTACCCCACCCAGACTTATGCATGTGATACTTCTGGCAGCCAAGAGAGCGATACTAAAAAATTGGTTGGAGTCTAGGGTCCCCGCGATTGAAGAGATCTTGGGTCAGCTCATGCATCTTCTTGAAATAGAAGGATTGGATGCAGAGAGAAGGGCGGATAGAATACGACAGCACTTTACCAAATGGAAGAAATTCATACTGGCCTATTGTACTCGGGAGGAGATAGTCAGGATTATGTCACCTTTCAAAGACACAGTCTGGTATCATACTGAAAAATTGAAGGGTACATTGGATGGCTTGGAGGTGGGGGAGGAAAGGCTGAAAGCTGACTAAAAGGAGAGGGGGAAATAACCGATTTGAGTGGGACTTCTTTATTGTATGTCATTACCATGTTCACAAGGGTTCAATGGGGGGAATGATAAGAATGATGGGTTAAGGGGTCGCTGCTTTCCTTTGCTTTATCTTGCCATGTTACGGTTATTGATTTTAAAAATTGGTATGGAATTTGGGATGATCAAACATGACAATGTAATGTTGAATTTGCAATGCTGAATTCGCTTATGCCAGTGTTATGTTATTGAAAAATTTGAATAAAAATATAGTTAAAAAAAAAAAAACGGGAAACCTTTAGGCCCTGTGCACATGCTAAGGTTTTTGCCGCGGTTTTGCTGCATGAATTGCTGCAGAAAATGTTCATGACCTTTCTGCAGTCTTTCCCCAGCAAAGCCTATGGTAAAAAAAAAATATGCTGTGCGCACACTGTTTTTTTTCCCCTACAGGTTTTGCTGCAGAATTTCTGCAGAAAAAAGAATTAACATGTCACTTCTTTTCTGCAGGTACCTTCGTTTTTTTCCATAACTAATAGTAAAAAAACGCAGGGACCAACCCACGGAAATAACGCGGTAAAAACGCAGGTGCATTTTTTCGGTGGTTTTTGACGCGGGTGCGCTATTCTGCCATAGGGTGCGGATTTTTCTTAAGAAAGGTCCATTTTCTAGTGTGTACAGGGCCTTATTCTGATTTCATGTCAGATAGTGAGAAAAACCTCCAGATGTGTCTTTTTAGATAGTGGATGGTAACTTCTGGTTTCAACTGTATCTAGAGCAATGTAAACCAGCAGGGCACATTTCTAAACCAATGTAAAACACAGGATACACTACATACAGTATGTTGACCAGTGTAAACTAGCAGAACATATGGTATATCTATTCCAATGTAAACCAGCAGGGCTCATATCTCGTCCCCTTATATATGTGATCATACTGGCCTCAGACCCTCATTTCCAATGCTTTTTTTCCCCTAATAGTGAATGAATGCAGTGCTATCAGCATTTCAGAAGCCTGCTCCTAGGATCAGTGGTGGTGCCAGGAGTCCACAAGGTATCACCTATTCCATGGGTAGTTTATAAAGTTTATCCTCATCATTAAAAGTTTAATGAAGAACATAATTTGTCATGCTGTGAGGTCTACAGGACTGTGAATACACACCTTAGGGGTACTTTGCACGCTGCAACATCGCTAGCCAATTGTAGCGATGCCGAGCGCGATAGTCCCCGCCCCCGTCGCAGATGCGATATCTTGTGATAGCTGCCGTAACGAATATTATCGCTACGGCAGCTTCACACGCACTCACCTGCCCTGTGACGTCACTCTGCCCGGTGACCCACCTTCTTCCTAAGGGGGCGGGTCGTGCGGCATCACACGGCAGGCGGCCAATAGAAGCGGGGGGGCGGAGATGAGCGGGACGTTAACATCCCGCCCACCTCCTTCGTTCCTCATTGCAGGCGTGACGCAGGTAAGGAGATGTTCCTTGCTCCTGCAGCTTCATACACAGCGATGTGTGCTGCCGCAGGAACGAGGAACAACATCGTACCTGTCGCTGCAGCGAAATTATGGAAATGACCGACACTACACAGATCACCAATTTTCAACGCTTTTGTGATCGTTTATTGGTGCTTCTAGGCTTTACACGTTGAGACGTCGTTACCGGCGCCGGATGTGTGTCACTTTCGATTTGACCCCCGACGAGATCGCAGTAGCGATGTCACAACGTGCAAAGTACCCCTTAGTTAGAACATATGTAATGCAATGTATTTATACTAGTACTTGATTCGTAAACTAGAGCTATAAATAATCAGTATGTATGTTTATGTATACAGTATATACAGTTACAATTAAAATTATTCAACATACATTAAAAGTCAGGTTTATTAGCAAAAGTTACAAACTCTTGGGTGTTTGCAATAAACCAAAACAAGAACAAATTAAACATTTTAACACAACTAATACTAGTGGCTTCTCCAAATTCATCACAAAATACAACTTCAATGACTACTCCATTCTCAGAATGATGAATCCCCGTCATGACAAGCATCTTCAGCACTTAGTAGAGCACCTTTGGCTGTTATGACATGATGTAAACACGATGCACGGTGAGACACCAGCTCCTGGAAGCATTCCTGAGGAGCATTAGCCCATTCCTCATGGGCAATGGCCTCCAGTTCACTAATAACTTTGAGTTCAAGAGGGTGGTCTAAAAAGTTAGGAGAAGAGATCATTATCTTGCATAATCAAGGAATAGGTTACAGAAAGATCCGCAATGGCACTGAATCCTCCTAGAGATATGGTTAGAAGCAGCATTCACATGTTCTAAGATAAAGGACACTGGCTACACCACCTGGACGAGGCAAAAAGAGGAAGCGATCACCGGCTGCCATCTGATTCCTGAGGATGTCGGTGGTCAAAAACCCTCAAGTGACTGCAAAAGATTTGCATCAAGATTTCGTGGCAGCAGGCACTGAGGTTTCAGTTTGCACGGTAAGGACTCGCTCCCAATTGCATATAAATCGGATGAGTGCAATGCGAGAAGAAAATCGGACTATACTCGGATCAATGAGTCAGTGCTGATCTGTGAGGTTTTTCTCAGCTGTATTTGGCCCGAGAACAAAATATTGCAGCATGCTGTGTATGGCCGCGTATATAGGATGAGACTGGCCAATGCAAGTCTATGGATGAGACATAAAAAATGGACGTCACGCGGACCATCCATATGCCATCTGAGTTTCAAGGATACATTATCATTCTGTAGCACAGAACACTGTAAATGGGCCTGTAAATGATTGTTGAATAATAGCAGATGAGAAAAAAAAAACGACTTGGTATACAGATTGCATAAGCATGTTATACAGATGTAAGCGAGAACCCCACCTCCCCTCTCACCAAAAGAAAACAAAAACCGCACACTTACATAGGACTCACTTGACATTTGGCACACCAAATGGATTTCACTTGTCCAACTTTTTATGGATGAAAATGGGATCCATTTTTTTCAACGCAAGTGGGAGGGAGCCCTAAGTCACATACTAATCATTGACTCTTTCCATGTATGAAGCCTGAGATAATCACTTCTATTGACACAAGCACAAGAAAGGTCAGCTCCAGTAAGCGCCAAAGCATATAGATAAACCACAAAAACACTTGGATTCTGTACAGTGGCCAAACAAAACTGGAACAAATGGGTATGTCGGTATGTCTGGAGGGGACAGAATGAAGCAAACGCTGAAAAGAACACCCTGCCTACATTATAGCATGGTGGTGACTCTGTGATGCTTTGCTTCCTATGGGACTGGAAACCTACAGCGTGTGGATGACAAGATGGATTCAATCAAGTATCAGGAAATTGCCATGCGTTCTGCGAGGAAGCTCAATCTTAGGTATCAATGGTCCTTGAACAGGACAATGATTGCAAATGTACCTCAAAGTCCACAAAGGCCTCCTTCACACGTCTGAAAATCACGCACGTTTTTCACGGACGTGTCAAAGGTGCGTATTACCCTCCGTGTGCCGTGTTTATGGCACACGTGTGTTCTCCGTGTGTTATCCGTGAAAACACATGGAGAACGGGAACTTTCTGATCACCTTTCCCTGGCGTTGCTGTCCGTGGTGCTGATCTTCGGTCTCCGGTCCTGCAGACTCCCCACTGCTGCTGCTTCCGGCCGAAGTGGAGTGAATATACAATGAGCATAATGAGCGGGGGTCGGAAGCAAGTGACAGCAGCGGCAGAAACAGCAGTGTTGGAGAAGGTGAGTACAGAAATTCTTTTTATTTCACAGGCACGTGTTTTCTCCGGTGTGTTTCACACGGATCACATCCGTGTGGACCGTGTGCGGTCCGTGTGACACCCGTGATGCCGGAGAAAAACTGACATGTCTACTTGTGGAGCACACGGGCACACATATGATCCACATGTACACACGGTCCATGGAAGAACATGTGCGTGAGCGCAGACCCATAGATTTTAATGGGTCTATGTGTGCTCGTGTCTCTGACATGTGAGGAAATGGACGAAACACGTACCGGAGACACGGACGTGTGAAGGGGGCCTTAGGCATAGTTTAAGAAGATTTTGGAGTGGTTGTCAGGTGCATGACATGAATTCCATAGTAAATCTTTGATGGGAGTTGAAAGATGCATTGGCTGTATGCAAATTCAAAAATATTAATGAACTTGAGGCTATTAAAAGGGTATTCTCATCTCCAAGATCCTATCCCAATATGTAGTAGGAGTGATAATAATAAACTCCAATTAGAAATATATACCAACAGAACCATGGTGATTAAATACACATCCCTCAGGTGACCATGTTACAAGCCATAGTTATATCGTAGACACCCGGGGAAAATACACTCTCCTAAATAAGATACCAACCAAATGACAATGGAGAATTTCAGTGTATAAATAATAAATATTCAACAATAAGAAATATAAAGACAATACAAGACTTCATATAGGCCAGAAAATGGACACCGTGCCCTTGCTTATCCCATAAAAATTTGTAAATCATGAAAATAACCATCTATCTAATTGGGTACAGACATCAGGTGCAAAGTGCTTGTAAAGTGCAAATGTTTGTTGCATTGGATTCCAGACAGGAATCGCCCCTGTAACAACATCAATTGAAAGTTACTAATACACAAGGGGGCAACACTGGTATACAGAGTGTAATGTCAACATGCATTCATAAAAATAGTTTGTATGAAAAATTATCTTACCCACTATTAGTAGAGGTGTAGATGTGTAGCCCCATTACCTTCAGGTCGCCTCAGGGTCTTCCGGGACTTCACGTGTTGGGAATCTTCTGGCCACAGGTTAGTCAGGTTAACTTCAATGGGAATCCTGACGCCACTCTCGGTATTTGCGATCAGGGGGTGACCGCCACTGCAGTTTAACGAGCGCCTGGGGCTGATGGTAAATGCAGTCTGGTGTTATGGCCTCCCGAGAGTGAGGTTGGCCCCAGGGGCTCTGGTGTAAACTCTGGTGTAAGTGTGTAGTACCACAGGTCGCAGAAGAACTCACACACAGGCAGCAATGTCTTTCAGGGTTTTTACTCACTTTCAGAAGGTAGCCGTGAGTCAACCCGGGCGACGCTATGATGAACCAGGTGGAACCAGGTATCCCTCCGGCTGATGTAGGGGTGACTGCTGACACGCCTTTCTTGTTTGGGGTGTCTCCTTACTTTTAGTACTGCGGGAATCACCCAGGGAAGTCGCAACTGCCGTTCTCCCCTTTCTGGCCCGTTTGCTGGCAGCGTGGACCAAGGTTAAGATGGCTCCAGGCTCAATCCTCCTTATGGACCCCCTCGTTGCTGCTGATGCTGCGGACTCTGTGTGGTTGGGTGAGGTACATCCAGTACCCTCACCAGCAGGTTTAGCAGGCCGAGTAAATGGGTTCCTGCTCTAGGGACCTGTTTCCCCATGTGGGCCTGGTCTACCGGTGGTCTCCTTACTCAGCCACATCTTCACTAGGTGGATTTCAGGCAGCACCACTGGGTAGCCGCTCTCCCCCGCCAGCAGCCAGGTGCAGGGTCTGACAGTGTCCTGCTCCTCTGCTCTACACCTCAGACGTGGCTGCTCACCTCCTTCTCCTCCGACTGCCACTGCACACTCTCCGTCTCCAGTCCCACTACCCACCACTAGCTGGGATGCTAGGGCTACGCCCCCCTCCCTTGGTCTGCCCAGGGGTTCCCTCTACTGTGTGTGTGTCCTGGTAACTTCGTGTCTGTGTTTGTCCACACCCTAGTCAGCCTTTGTGATTACCTGTTTTGCACTCACTCAGTCTGAGTGCAGTACTCAGTGGTGCCTGACCAGGTCAAGGGCGCCACATAGACAAGGGCACATGAACCGACGGACTGTAACTAGTAATTAGTAACTGTGAATTGATGATGTTACAAGGGCGATTCGTGTCTGGAATCCAATACATTGGCACTTTACAAGCACTTTGCGCCTCACGTCTGTACCCAATTGGACAGCTCACTATCAATATTTGAGCCTGTCACAGAAGAAGAAGTGACGCGTCTCCTTGCCTCTTCCCGCCCAACAACATGCACCAGTGACCCTCTTCCCTCACATCTCCTTCAGGCTCTCTCCCCAGCTGTCATTACCTATCTAACCAAAATGTTTAACCTCTCTCTTTCATCAGGTATCTTTCCTTCATCATTTAAACATGCCATCATAACCCCTCTACTTAAAAAACCTTCCCTCAATCAGAACTGTGCCGCTAACTACAGACCAGTCTCTAACCTTCCCTTTATCTCTAAGCTCCTGGAACGTTTGGTACACTTTCGACTAATCCGCTATTTATCTGAAAACTCACTTCTTGATCCCTCTCAATCTGGTTTCCGCTCTTTACACTCCACCGAAACGGCCCTCACCAAAGTCTCAAATGATCTATTAACAGCAAAATCTAAAGGCCACTATTCCCTATTGTTTCTCTTGGATCTCTCAGCTGCTTTTGACACTGTGGATCACCAACTTCTCCTCACCATGCTTAGCTCTATTGGCCTCAAGGACACTGCTCTCGCCTGGTTCTCCTCCTATCTCTCCGACCGCTCCTTCACGGTTTCCTTTGCTGGCTCTTAGGGGTGCTTCACACACAGCGAGCTCGCTGCCGAGATCGCTGCTGAGTCACGCTTTTTGTGACGCAGCAGTGACCTCATTAGCGATCTCGCTGTGTGTGACAATGAGCAGCGATCTGGCCCCTGCTGCGAGATCGCTGCTCGTTACACACAGCCCTGGTTCGTTTTCTTCAAAGCCGCTCTCCTGCTGTGACACACAGATCGCTGTGTGTGACAGCAAGAGAGCGACAAATGAAGCGAGCAGGGAGCAGGAGCCGGCGTCTGACAGCTGAGGTAAGCTGTATCCAAGATAAACATCGGGTAACCAAGGTGGTTACCCGATATTTACCTTAGTTACCAGCCTCTGCAGCTCTCACGCTGCCAGTGCCGGCTCCGGCTCTCTGCACATGTAGCTGCTGTACACATCGGGTTAATTAACCCGATGTGTACAGCAGCTAGGAGAGCAAGGAGCCAGCGCTAAGCAGTGTGCGCGGCTCCCTGCTCTCTGCACATGTAGCTGCATTACACATCGGGTTAATTAACCCGATGTGTACTGTAGCTAGGAGAGCAAGGAGCCAGCGCTCAGTGTGCGCGGCTCCCTGCTCCCTGCTCACACTGGTAACTAATGTAAACATCGGGTAACCATACCCGATGTTTACCTTAGTTACCAGTCTCCGCAGCTTCCAGACGGCGGCTCCGTGCAAGCGCAGCGTCGCTTGCACGTCGCTGCTGGCTGGGGGCTGTTCACTGGTCGCTGGTGAGATCTGCCTGTTTGACAGCTCACCAGCGACCATGTAGCGATGCAGCAGCGATCCTGACCAGGTCAGATCGCTGGTCGGATCGCTGCTGCATCGCTAAGTGTGAAGGTACCCTTACTCCACTCCTCTCCCCCTCACCTTCGGGGATCCTCAAGGCTCAGTCTTGGGCCCTGTCCTTTTCTCTCTATACACCGCCCCTATTGGACAAACCATCAGCCGATTCAGTTTCCAATACCATTTCTATGCTGATGACACCCAATTATATATATCATCTCCAATCATCACCCCTGCTTTCTTACAAAATACCAGGGATTGTCTGTCTGCTGTCTCTCAAAGCATGTCCTCCCTCTATCTGAAACGGAACCTCTCCAAAACTGAGTTTCTTGTGTTTCCTCCCTCTGCCAACCAATCTACACCCGACATCTCAATTACCTTCGATGATTCAATCATTATTCCCAAGCAGCATGCTCGCTGTCTTGGGGTCATATTTGACTCAGAACTCTCCTTCATTCCCCATATACATTCACTCACTCGCACATGTCGCCTACATCTCAAAAACATCTCCAGAATCCGACCATTTCTTACTTTGGAAACTGCAAAAACCCTTACTGTCGCTCTTATTCATTCCCGCCTAGATTACTGCAACTCTTTATTGATTGGTCTCCCTCGGACCAAACTCTACCCTCTCCAATCCATCTTGATTGCAGCTGCCAGGGTCATATTCCTGTCCAGCCGCTTCACCGATGCCTCCACCTTGTGCCAGTCACTACACTGGCTACCTATCAGCTACAGAATACAATACAAACTCCTATCCCTCACCCACAAAGCTCTCCACAGCTCTGCACCACCATATATCTCATCCCTCATCTCTGTCTATCATCCTACCCGCCCCCTTCGTTCCGCAAATGATCTTAGACTAAAATCCTGCATAATACGAACCTCACACCTCCGTCTCCAAGACTTTTCTCGTGCCGCGCCAGTTTTCTGGAATGCACTACCCCAAAAAATGCGACTAATATCCAGCCCCCAAGTTTTTAAGCGTACATTAAAAACACATCTCTTCAGACAAGCTTATCATAACTTACTAACCTAACTGTCCCCCGTCCCACCTTCTAAATGCTACTCATAACCTTCTCTCTCCTATTTCTGTCCTCACATCCTACATACAACCAATAGCACGTAAGGGCACCCAAAAGGTTACTGTCAAAAGACCAGATCAGTCATCTTTATATGTAACTAATTAATTAGCATAACAATAGCCAGCCAGATCTACAAGTGTGCTTCACCTTTTGTGTTCCCCTTCTTCCCCATAGATTGTAAGCTTTCGAGTAGGGCCCTCATTCCTGTTGAATTATGTGCCATTTTGTTTTGTATTTGTCTATACAACCCCCCACCGGATTGTAAAGTGCTGCGGAATATGTTGGCGCTATATAAATAAACTTTATTATTATTATTATTATTATTATATATTGTATACATTTTCATGGGTTTAGCAATGCACTAGTTTCCTTACTTTGGTTCATGTGCCCTTTATTAATATTGGGTAAGATTACTTTTCATACAGACATTATTACTACAAGTGCATGTTTACACTATATTCCTTGTACCAGTGTTGCCCTCTTGTATACTAGTAACTGTGATTTGAAATTCTTGCATGGGTGATTCCTGTCTGGAATCCAATGCATTGGCAATTTATAACCACATTGCACCTTATGTCTGTACCCAATTAGATGATTATATTCATTATATACAAATTTCTTTGGGTTAGCAAGTGCATTGTGTCCATATCCAGTCCTATATTAGATTTTGTATTGTCTCCAATTAGAAATGTAGTATAGTTCTCCTGATGTCTCTTACCTCATGTGCAGGGTATTGCAGCTTTGGTATTCATGGTTACGACCACGAGCAACTATATGGAGTGGTCGTAACAATGGATATCTAAGCTGCAATGCCCTGCACATGAGGTAAGAGATGTGGCTATATCAGGAGAACTATACTACATTTCTAATTGGAGGAATTTGCTAATATTATATTATGCCTACTACATATTGGGATGGGATCTTGGAGATGGGAATAACCCTTTAAAGAAACGCTGCCAGCAGCTGAGGTCTAATCTCACTTTGGAGCAGGTTATAATAGGTGCGTGAACTTTTTAGGTTTTCCATAAATTTCTTAATCAAATTGCTTTTTGGTTACCGCGCATCCAGTAGGGGCTAAATGGGCAAAGATGCAAATACAGGAAAAAAGCGATTGATTTACTAGAAATTTATACAGCTGTGGATACACCATAAGAAATGAGGTGGACAGTGTATATAGAATGCACAATGCAGGGGAAATGATCTTGTGAAGGTGGATACTGCAGGGGTCACCTGGATGCAAGAACAGTTTGGCGCTGTGGGTTACTAAAGGCCATTCACTAATAGTGAGACCGGACCACACTGATTGTGACATTTTCACATTAGAACCGGATTAATGTAAAATGATGCAACTTACTGGAATGGAGAGAAGTGAACGCCTGCTGTCTGAGGCTGGCAGGGATCTGGGGCAGTCCAATGGAGAAGGAACCTCCTGTGGTTGTGGTGAAGGGGCTGCTCAAGCCTACCTGAAAGAGGACTGTAGAGGGCGGGTGGCAGGGCTTACACAACACAGGCCGGAGCACCCCTACTGGCAGTGTCCGGCTGTATGAATGCTGCGTATACAACAACAACACGAGGTTCCTGCTCCATTGGACTGCACCAGAACCCATTTAGACCCTACTGGATGCGGTTATCAAAAAATAATTTAATTAAGACCCACACCTTTTCCCATTTGGTCACCACATAGAACCACCGGTCCAGCAGCTCCACTAGCACTGTAGCGCCAGTTCCAGTCCAATTCCATAAATTTCACCCGAAAGCCAAATATCCATAACGTTTTGTTAGTGTGCATATACCTGTGTGTGTGTATATAGTTACATAGTTACTTAGGTTGAAAAAAGACCTAAAGGGGGCTTTACACGCAGCGATATCGCTAGCGAGCGTACCCGCCCCCGTCGTTTGTGCGTCACGGGCAAATCGTTGCCCGTGGCGCACAATGTCGTTAGGAGCCGTCACACGCACTTACCTGCCTAGTGACGTCGCTGTGGCCGGCGAACATCCTCCTTTCTAAGGGGGCGGTTCGTGCTGCGTCACTAAGCAGCCGGCCAATAGAAGCGGAGGGGCGGAGATGAGCGGGACGTAACATCACGCCCACCTCCTTCCTTCCTCATTGCCGACGGCCACAGGTAAGCTGTAGTTTGTCATTCCCGAGGTGTCACACAAAGCGGTGTGTGCTGCCTCGGGAACGACGAACAAACTGCGTCCTCAACAATCAATTTTTTGAAAATGAACGACGTGTCAACGATAGACAATTTGGTGAGTAATTTCCATTGTTAACGGATGCTCGTTGGTGTCACAGACAACGACGTCGCTAATGATGCCGGATGTGCGTCACGGAATCAGTGACCCCGGTGATATATCGTTAGATACGTCGTTGTGTGTAACGGGGCCTTAAGTCCATCTTTTTCACCCTTCCTCCACCAATTATACATTTTGTCCCGAAGTCACTTATAACCAACAATGTTGTGTGTACTGAGGAAATCATCATAATTATACATACACACAAAAGTTTGCAGTACAATAAACATGTATGCGTGTGTGTGTGTGTGTGTGTGTGTGTGTGTGTGTGTGTGTGTGTGTGTGTGTGTGTGTGTGTGTGTTTATATAAGAGCATATAATTTATGCAGTATATTACAAAAGTGAGTACACTCACATTTTTTTATGAATATTTTATAGACAGCACTGATGATCTGACACTTTTATACAATGTAAAGCAGTCAGTGTACAGCTTGTATAACAGTGAATATTTAGTGTGTCCTCTAAATAACAACACACAGCCATTAATGTCTAAACTGCTGGAAACAAAAATGAGTACACCCCTAAGTGAAAATGGATAAATTGTGTCAATCTTTTGTATGGCCACCATTATTTCAAGCACTGCCTTAACCTTCTTGCGAATGGCGTTCACTGGAGCTTCACAGGAGCCACTAGAATCCTCTTCCCTCCTCCATGACAATCACAAAGCTGGTGGATCTTAGAGACTTTGTACTCCTTCATCTTCTATTTGAGGAGGCCCCACAGATGCTCAATAGGGTTTAAGTCAGGAAACATGCTTGGCTAGTCCAGCACCTTTACTCTCAATCTATTCAGCAAGGCAGTAGTCGTCTTGGAGGTGTGTTTGGGGTCATTTTGTTGGAAAACTTCTCTGCAGACCAGTTTAAGTATTTCACAGTACATGTTGGCATTCATGGTTTCCTCAATGAACTGTATCTCCCCACAGCCGGCAGCATTCATGCAGCCCGAACCATGACACTCCTACCACCATGCTTGACTGTAGGCAAGACACACTTGTCTTGGTACTCATCTCCTAGTTGCTGCCATACACTCTTGACACCATCTGAAACAAGTAAGTTTATCTTGGTCTCATCAGACCACAGGACATGGTTCCAGTAATCTATTTCCTTAGTCTGCTTGTCTTCAGCAAACTGTTTGTGGGCCTTCTTGTGTATCATCTTTAGAAGAGTCTTCCTTATGGAATGATAGCCATGCAGACCAATTTGAAAGAGTGTGTGGCGTATGGTTTGAGGACTGACAGGCTGCCCCCCCTCCCCCCTTTAACCTGTGCAGCAATCATATGTCTATTTTGAAAAGACAACCTCTGCATAGGATGCTGAGCACATGCACTCAGCTTCTTTGGTCGACCATGGTGAGGCCTGTTCGGAGTGGAACCTGTCTTGTTAAACCGCTGCATGGTCTTGGCCACCTTGCTGCAGCTCAGTTTCAGGGTGTTGGCAATCTTCTTATAGCCTAGGCCATTTTTATGTAGAGCAACAATTGTCACATGACATTGGGGAAAGGAAAAGACTAATTGGGCACAATTTGACCATTTTCACTTAGGGGTGTACTCACTCTTGTTTCCAGCGGTTTAGACATTAATGGCTGTGTTGAGTTATTTAAAGGGCACCAGATTTACATTGGTATACAAGCTATACACTGACTACTTTACATTGTATCACAGTGTTATCTCATGAAAAGATGTAATAAAATATTTACAAAACCGTGAGGGGGGTGTACCCACTTTTGTGATAGCATTGCTAAAGGATTCCCTTTTAGCACACTTGTGGTAGACGCGCTCTATGAATTAACTGTTTGGCAGCTCAATGTACCTGGTCCTTACGGGCCTCACATTATAAGGTTCCCATTCAATGTGTAATTGACAGCTGGGCAGGATAGCCCCCAGCCTGCGCACTGACACCGTGCAGAAGCACAGGAGGGCCTCAGCTATGCCAGGAAAGAAAATAAACAGACGTGAGCGCTTCTCAGCTCGTGGACTGTTTTGTCTGTGCGGTACCATAATTATCCGGCAGTCACAGGATTAGTCAGCAGTTACATAGCAGAACATAATGATATCAATATGCTGGAGGAGCGGCCGGGGAAACACACAAAACGCCACCGGGCACATTTATCAGCGTGAGCTCCTGAAAACTCTCTTATGTGCCTTCCTCCACATTTTCGACAAGGCGAAGACTCTTTTGAATTTCCGCTCTTGCTCATGTACAATACAATTAGCATCGCCATCCAAACCTGTCCCCATGACATCAATATAATTGGCCCTTTTCTTCCCTTTAATGAGAGTGAGCACATGAATGTGAACCTGGGGCCCTCAGTCGAGGCTCTTCCCACTATATATCCACTTATATTAGCAGAAGGTCCACCTACGGGGTTAATGCGCTTCCCAATAATAGCCGATTCTTCGGTTGCCCTGTTATTTTTGCTCGCTGCTTATATAGTCCACAGCCCTGTACACCGCATGTCATTTCTCTCCAGTGCCCGGTCCCCGTGGTGCTCGCACATTTAATGTCTCTAACAGAGGGCCGTTTAACCTATCCATATGTTTATAGAGTGAGGTAAGAATTGGAGTAAACGGAGGAATGTAAAGACAAGGAGAATGTGTAAACCCCATGCAGATGTTGTCCTTGGTTGGCTTTGTGCCCAGGACCCCAGCGCTGCAGCAGTGCTAACCACCGAGCCAATATTGTGTAAACTTCGAAAACGGTCTAGAAGTCTTTCCTCATTACTGTGTTATTAGGCCGTGTGCACACAAGGACTTTTTCAGACAGATTCCTCCTGGAACCCACCGGATAAAGTGCAATAATGAACATTGAAAATAATGAACATATTCAGTGAAATGACTTGGTGTGACTATATGCCCAATTCTGGAACTTCTATAAATCGATTTAGGCTTCGGCAGCTGTGCTGTGGCCAAAAAAATAGTGACCTGACCCTTCTTTAGGAGGCTTCTGCTTGAAAGCCACCAATATCTTATGTACAAAGTTTTTGGGGGAAAAAAAGGAGGGTGGCGGAACCACAGCAAAAACGACGCAGAAGACAAAAAAAAACAAACAAAAACACACAAATGGCGTTTTACTGAAGCATCTTCTGCTTCAAAAACATTGCTTTGTAGCCGACGCTTCCTGGTCCCCCGCCAGTCTCTATTCACTTGACTCCAGTCAACAATCCCAGGCAGCAGCGGTGACCGTGATTTGATGTGTTGCAGATACAGCCAATGATTCATCATCATCATGATTCATCATCATGATTCATCATCATCATCATCATCATCATCCATCATCATCATCCATCATGATTCATCATCATCATCCATCATGATTCATCATCATCATCATCATCTATACAGAAATCAGATGAGGACCAACCAGGGAAACGATGGCATAGAAGTAGCAGAGGGATGATAATTGTACTGGTCTCTATTATGTATACCCTTTTCACATGTAAAGAACTATGGAATGAATGGCGCTCTAATAAAAAATAATAATGATGTATTATTTCCTCCATTTTATACCATTGTAAGCATTGCGTAAAATAAATGGCATCAAGATGGAAAATTCCTTTAACAACTTGACCAATGTAAAAACTATGTACCAGTGAAAAAGCTGCAGGAGTCACAAAATCTCCCCCGAGTCAATGATTAAGCTCTCACTTCTAGCGTAGAAAGGAAAACTACCTACACAAGAACAACATTTTTCAAAAAGTAAAAACTGTCCGGAGGATGAAAAGTGGAGGCGAAAAGAAACCTTGTGTATGAAGGAAAGTGTTTATAGCTTGTCCACATTCTGATAAGACATTAGACATTATGGGGTCTGCGGTGGGGAATGTACATGGCACTCCGTGACAAGAATAGGACAGTGACATATTAGTCATCTGTGGTCTTAGTAGTATGATACGGTTTCTGCATATGTTTCCTCTGTAGGATGTTGTGAGATGATCCACTTATTATATATTGGGTATAAAGTTATAGAATCCCTCCAAATTCATAGACAATGCTCTTCAATGTCATATTGGACATTTGTAATAAAAGCAGAGCAATGCAACTCACACAGAGTTTTGCCCAAACTTCGCCGACTGACATGGTGGCATTGGGAGCTGTTCAGATTGCAGATTCTGACACTTCGCCCGATGGTTTCTCTGGTGTCTGGGATCAACACATGCAGACTATGGCTTTGACCTGCTGTGTGCTGATTCATAGGCAGGCTAGCAAGAGTTAATCTATTCTGGTCGCTTGCTCCGTTGGTCACATATTGTGGGGAGGTCTATCACATCTGCGCTCCTCCTATTTATGCGGGTTGAAAACTTTCACCCATGTCAGCTATAGTTTATTCTATGCTGGTCTGTGAGGTGTGGTGTCCCAGCCTTAAGGTGAAAGTTGTGCTCATTGCTTGGTGCGGTTGTGGAGTTTACCCCTGTTGTTTTGTAGCTTCCTTCCTGCTCGTTTTTTTCTCTTGAACCTCTTAATGTCTTTACCTTTGTATGTACATGCTGTGTGACAGGGTTTTGTCTTTCCCTGGTCTGTTTTTATCTGTGGTTTTCATCACACTCCTGCCCCGTCCCATGGGAGAGGGGGAATCAGATCAGGACTGGTCAGAAGGGCCAGGAAGGAGAACCAGGTCTCTCCACCATCAGGAGTATCCCTGAAACTAGGGATAGTATAGGGCCCCCTAGCTTGAGGGACAGCTTAGGTGCCCCGGTTCCCTGCTATCCCATAGTCATTGTGACACCACCAATGTAATTACAAGAGAAGGTGACATGTCCTTTGTAGCAAAGTATTATTAATATCTTGCACTTTGTATAATAATTTGTCTAGGGCATTTGATGTTTTTTTTGTATGTCGATAGTGAATGAGTTTATCCCAACAGATAATATATATGAGAAATTGTAATCGCACTATATTTATAAAATTTATTGTGTGCTTACATAGTGCCAACATATTTACAGCGCTTTACAGATTAATCATCACTTTTGGGGTTCACCATCTAACTTCTCGATCCATTGACATTGGAGTGAATTTATTGGCATGTCCTAATCCACTGGCCAGAACAGTGGTCTGTGGCTGCTGAGCAGGGATGCGAGTACTGCCTCTTAGGCTACTTTCACACATCCGGTTTGAGCAGTGCGGCTCAATCCGGCTGTGAAACCTATGCAACGGATGCGGCGAAAACACCGCATCCTTTGCATAAGTTTTTACATGCGGCCGGTCCGTTTTTTTCCGGTTGCGGCACGCTACTGAGCATGCGCAGTGGAAGAAACCGCATGCGGTGGCCGGATGCGGTTTTTTCCGCATCGCGCCGCATCCGGCGTCCATAGGCATGCATTGAAAATGCGCCGCAGCGGCCGGATGCGGCACGATGCGTTTTTTTTTTTTTGCCGGAGCAAAAAACGTTGCAGGCAACGTTCCATCCGGCCGCGGCATCGGCTAAATCTGCCGCATGCGGCAAAAACCGGACCGAACGCAAGCCCATGCGGCACAATACGGCACTAATGTAAGTCTATGCAAAAAAACCCGCAACCGGCGGCAAAAAAAACGGTTGCGGTTTTTCTGCAGAGTGCCGTATTGTGCCGCAGAGCAAAAACCGGATGTGTGAAAGTAGTCTTACCCGACTGTATTCGTGGCTCTTCCTTTAGCCAGCCTGATGCGATATCGTCATTGCAGTGTGACGCACCTATGATGACTATGGCCGGCTAAGCAAAAGATCTGCAGCTTCTGGCAGATGATAGCTGGTATTCCTGCTCCTGTACCGCGGTCACTCATCAATGGGACATCCAAATCAATTTTTTCTAACTCTACAATACATATGTCTTTTGGTGAGTATAATGAACTAGTGTAACCAGAGGAAACCCCCGTAAAGAGTGGGAGAACTTGCAAACTCCTTGGTCAGATTTGAGCCCAAGGGCCTCATAGACTATGCTTTGTGGCTTGTTGACATGTCTCCGGCTATATTGTTTCTGTTCAGTTTTATTTCATTGCACAATGACTTTTTGTGCTAGAAATGTCTGTAAAGTTGGTGTAGTCAGAGTGTTACACCTGAAGGCAGACCTCCAACCAACATCTATGATCAACTTACCACCATTTTTGCATAATAATGCATATACAAACCCTTTCAGACTTGATAATATCCATTTAGGGCCACCAAATGTATGTCCTGACCAAACTAAATGTGAAGACCTGATTCTCTGCTCCACGCCGGGTCTATAGTTCTGGTGACCGCAATAAATTACTTTGAAACAAGGAAAACTGAGAAAAGCCAAAAATGACTCACACATTTGCCGTTTAGGATTTCTACAATCCGGATCACATACAGGCACGCTGTAAATGTGACCTGACAACGAGGGGTTTTGTATGATTATATTATTGATATACTGTGTTGTGGGGTTTGATGGACGCTTTACTACTTCATGGTTTCCCCAGAAGCCGCAGCATCTCCGTCCTGTACACGGCTCTGGCACATGACTCAGTCTGATACTGGAGCTGCGGAGCGACTTTTTCCTCTCCGAGGCCATCGGACCGCCTATTTCCTGTCTGCTGCCTCTACAGTCCCCCCACCACCTCCTGCACATTTCCTGTCTGACTACATGCTCTATTTCTGGGGCTGCTTACAGCTGACGTATGCCTGAATCCCACCTAAATTATGCCAAGAAGTTGTTGTTTTTTTTTCCTCCTAATTTGCTTCTGCGTACATTCAGGTTACTCCATTCCCACAAGCTACTAGTCTGCCGTGCTGGTTAATTTCCAACCTAGGATGACTGAAGCCAAAAATCTGCTACGTAATGCATCACAGTCAGGCTGCACTACAGCACAGTATCCCTGCCTTACTGTACGGGTTATACCATCCCTTATAACTCCTTAGCTGCTGCAGAACTTCATATGACTTCTTGAATAACATCAATTTCAAACTGAGGTTCTGCAGCAGCTGACCGAACATGATGAAATAGTGTCTACCACCCGCCTTCCTTACAGATCACTTTCCATCCATATTCCATGTGCACTCCCTCCATGATGGATGTTTGCAGCACAGACTACAGGACTATTGTCCGGCAGAAGATACAATATACGGGAAGTTGTAGTATTCCGGTTATTCCGCTTCCTTCCTGGTTGCCACCTCATAGTCCGGTGTGCCAGGACACGGCACATCCTGTTAACGGAGCCAAGATTCACCTGCACTGGTGCTTCCATCTAAGGGGTCTTATTCTTACCCGATGTGATTCGTCCTTAGTGATATTTCCAGTTCTCGCAGGACCTTTGTGGACTCTTGGACCCGTCTTCTGAATTTCTGAAATGTGTATAGGAAAAGAAATTACTAGTGTATCAGGTTCAGTAGTAGGACACAATCAAATCCATCTGGATTTTCAGATCCGTAGGATGGATTTTTATGGCTACATGAGAATATGCGTTCTACATTGGCAGAGCTGCTGAGCCACAGTGGCCACGTCACCACTGCAGCCGGTCGTCCAAGACTGAGGCATTGTAACCTAGGGAAGCCAATGCTAAGTAAGCAGTTTTTCCTGGAAACCCCTTTAATAAGGAAAGTAAGGCCTGCAGCTAGCTCAATGCATTAACACTAGAAGTCCCAGAAATTTCGAGCTCCCCCCTGAAGTCCCGAAAGAGGGTCAAATGACCCTTAGTCCAAACTGAATAGCACTAACTAGAAACTGAATGGCTAAACTCAATGGAAACAACAACAACCTCCTGTGGTGCGACAGTAATGGCTTTAATTACAGAACAAAAGATGGTGATTATAGGATGCTAGCTAAAATCCTTCAGGTCATTCGACCCGTCTCTGGGTTCCAAAAGGTAGAAATGTTAAATGTCCCCTCTCTGGGACTTCTAGTGTTAAGCGTGAACTGAAGGCGATCAATGGGTCTTTACACAGTACAGCTCCTTAAGTTGTCTTTCCCAAGGTGTGACATGGCAGAGAAGAAACACCATGGACACAAAATATTTTATTTAATGGACCAAAAAAATAACTGCGAAGGGGCGAAAAAAATAAAAGTTCTTATTTTAAAAGTCAGGAAGGTAATTCACAATTAACCACAATGTTCCTCCATTTCACAGGAAGGAGTGTCACAACTTAGGCAGCTGTACAGTGGATATCGGTGCAGCTACATTGGCAGGACTGCGACATGAGTATCCAGGCCTTTTTACTTATATGTATCCTTATACGCCATTAATGCAGCCACTCACCTTAGGTAAAATACAGTCAATCACTCCGAACTAACAAAAGCAGAAAATAAAGGGGAAAAAACAGACGTTTAAGGTGTATTAGACGCTGAAATTTCTCCTCATAAGCAAACGCAAATCGACTGAATCCATGTTGATCAGCGCTCACTTATGGCTGGTTCTTGGACAAGTGTATGGGGGACAAAGATCGATATTACAATTCTTCTGTTCCCATGTTTTCAGCAGCACATACCCGGCTTAAATAGGGCAATGTGATGCCAATAACCATGATTTGGTGGGTCCAATCAGATGACTACGGAGAATTTTGCACATTAGTCGGCTGACCGGTAGGTTGTTTACACGAGGAGATGGTCATGAACCAATGTTCTCGTTAGGGCTGATTTGCAGATTATCAATCCATGTAGACGACCTTTTCCACAGCCGATATCTTCCCACAGGTAATCTCTGGTCTCCCCAAGACCTCCTTCTCTTTTCCATTCTCTTATGTTCCTCACCCAACTGCCTCCAAGACTTCTCCAGAGTATCCCTCATCCTCTGGAATTCTCTGCCCCAACATGTCCAATCATCCACCACATTCGGAAACTTCAGATGGAACTCGAGTGACCATCTCTTCAAGAAAGCTGACAGCCTGCAATGACCCTCGCTGGTACCTTACCACCACCGGAGGTGCTGTCTTTTCCCCTTTACCCTGTAGACTCTACGCTCACAAGGGCCCGGCCCTCCCCTCTTTACCAGTCTGTCACTGTTCGCTTGTTGTAATTTAGATTTTCTATGTAAACCCCTTTTCACATGTAAAGAACACCATGCATCAATTACACTCTAATAATAATAATAATAAATAATAATAATAATAATAATAATAATAGAATTACCTTTCGTGTCACTCCCGGGTCTAGGAAAGATTGAAGCTTCTGGATATAAGTGTGTGGGGGATTTTTTACTTGAAACCGCTCCTAAATACAAAGTAATAACATATAAAGCAAAAACTATGCAGCTTGGAGAAATACAGCACGTTGTCTACATCCTGTTCTATTCCCAGAACGCTCCATTAGTCAAATATAATGCATGTTACAATACAAGGATACTATAGAGATGGCTACTCCTTTCATAGCACCATCTGCACCATTTAAAGCACCACCCCAGCATTTGCTTTTCCATTTTATAGGTGGAGTGGTGCTTCTAATTTAAGTTCCCTGACCCCAGTCATATACTCATCTGCTGCCGTCTTCACTTTCTATCCACACTGCTCTGATCAGTGTTCTGCAGTTTGCGACCTGCCTACAGCTCTAGTGGTCATTCTTCAATATAACTCTATGAAAGCCTCACTCTGGCCCTCATAGACTTGAATTGAGAGCTCGTGATGCAACTTCTGGACAGTCAAAAGCTATGGTCGGCAGATGGCACCACAGGACTGGATCAGAGACGGAAAAAAAGGTGAAGACGCTGGTGGGTGAGTATGAGTGTAGAGAGTAGCACCAAAAAACAAACGCTGGAGTGAAGACTGAATTAATTAGGGTTTACTTTAAATATGAATATACTTTTCGCGATATTTTCCAGAACCGTAAGGAAACTTAAAAAGTCCAAAGCAGAAGACGCAGAAGAGTGAAGATGATCACATGCCACACGTGATCGGTACTTCCCGCTGCAGACTGGACTAATAACAGTGATTCAGTACTTTTCTGAGCACTTCTGTTTTTTCTAGCATCCTGTTTATATGATTAAATTAACTATAGTGAGTGACGAAACAAACAATAGCAATTGATTGGGGAATATAGACTATTACGGAAACTAAATGCGATTCATGCACACGGTAAAAAGAACTTATTTTCAGAAAATTATCTCTTTTTTAACCAATGTCAGATGTGTTTATATAATGTTTGGAGGCGATAATCATATTCTTTGCTGTAATATTTTTATTTTTGAATTGTAGAGGGTTTTTTTCATTTTCTGTATAGGATTATGGTACTGTCTATAGTGCCGGAGCCACTGTTAAAAGATTAAGAGATATATTTAATTAACAGCAGGCACATAATACATAGACAGCCATAGGCAGGACATGTTCACTGGCTTCTGAGCATGCCCTGTGATCTGTGCAGAGGTCACCTTACAGAGAGGGAGCAGTAATCTGTGACTCATCTATAATGAACAGTGGATTTATGGGTGATCACCTTTCATTATTGCTAAAAAGCGATCTCCACAGAAAAGCAGGTTTCAACTTATTATAAGGTTCAGTAGAATGAGTGAAAAATGCAAAGAGATACGGCGCCTAAAAAGAAAAGTAATATAATATTTATTCATTTTTATAGCACTATTAATTCCAGCGCTTTACATACATTGGCAACACTGTCCCCATTGAGGCTCACAATCTAGGTTCCTTATCAGTATGTTTTTGGAGTGTGGGATGAAACCGGAGAACCCGGAGGAAACCCACACAAACACGGGGAGAACATACAAACTCCTTGCAGATGTTGTCTTTGGGGGGATTTGAGCCCAGGACCCCAGCGCTGCAAGACTGCAGTGCTAACCACTGAGCCACCATGCTGCCCCTATCACATCCTTAGTGTTCTGATCGCTGCCTCTGTTCTGCAGAAACTGGGGTTTAATGCAATATGCTAATTTGGATGCTCAGTGTACCCTTGGTGTGGCCAAGAGGCTCAGCACATCATTAAGACCACTGGTTTTGTATGTGTGTGTCCCCCCCAATAAAGGCTTTGTGTTTAGTTTAGAATGTCAGTTTGGGCTAACAGACTCCTTTAAATAAAGATGAAGCCACATGGAAGCAGTGCAAAAATATATGCAAGAAATTATTAAAAAAATAAAAAATGATTTATATAATAAGTTTGTCTCTTTTAAAAAAGGAATCTGTCAGCAGGTTTTTGCTATGTAAAAGACTGGCATGCTGTAGGAGTTAAAAAACAAAAATGAACTATGCCTCTCTTATCAGGCTGTGTGCTGTTGTTTTGCTGAACTAAAAGTTTTATAACCTAGTGTTTATCATTGCTGGAGTACAACGTCAAGCGCAGGGCAGTCCAGCACGCCCCCTCCTGGCACCTCACTGTCAATGTACAATCTCTATAGAGAGCCTGGCTCGGGCGGGATAGCTCTCTCAGCTCTGCTGCTTTGCTAAATCTAAAAGCTTTGATTGTGTCAGAATAGCTGTAGCCAGTAATCTAAGTGATACATCGTTGGATTCAGGGTCACTTTACCTACATCACGCTGCTCTCAGGTGAGGTATCAAAAACCTGCTGACAGATTCCCTTTAAGAAAAATCACTCAACACAGAATTCAATTAGTTGGAGGGAACAGAACAGTTATTATAGTTTGTGCAGTATCATTTTATACATTTTTGTTTTCTACTAAAAGTATAGCATATAAATAAAGAAGTTTTTATTTAACTCCACAGGAGAATGTTTTCTCACGTGTGCAGGTAGGGGTTACAATGACAGGTAATATCTAGAAGATGAAAGGTGCTGGCAGATGGCAAATGATACACCATTTATGATAGGTGATGGTCACAACTCACCTCCTCCCCCTACCTGCACAGATCAGAGAGCATGCCAAGAACACTTTACTATGGATTTAAATTAAAATGTTTTGTTTCAGTACATAGTCTAATAAGTAAAAATAAATAAAATATATATAGGGTGATACTACAGAAAAGCTAACATAAGTGTACCGTTCTCTGCAACTAAGTCGTGTGGTTTCCAGATATAATGGAGACCGGATTTTTCATTTTCATTCTAATCCGAATACTATTATCTGTAGTCTACAGCATGATATAAGTACAGCTAAACATGTTCAAACTGTACATCAGGCACATTTCCTCATTAATGGCCCAGTATTACAGCTACCGTATTTTTCGGACTATAAAACATACTTTTTTCCCCAAAAATTTTGGGGGAAAGTGGGGGGTGCATCTTATAGTCCGATGGCTGCGGTGCGGTGGTGGTGGAGCGGGTGAGGTGGAGCAGGTCATCAGACAGGAGTAGGCTGTAGCAGCGTACCTTGACCACGTGGGCCCGCTCATTACATATGCACGCCCATCCTCCCGCCCATCATCTCTCAGCCCTGAAGCCGGCGCTGACAGTGGGTGAGATTATGGGCGGGGGATCTGCACATACTAAAGAGCCGGCCCGCGTGATCCCCCAGGCAACTACAGCCTGGAGTGATCATGTGCGGCTGTACTCACTGCCCCCTGTGCAGCATCATCAACGCGGGGGGCAGTGAATAAGTATACTCACCGGCCACTGATCCCTGCAGCATCGCGGTGTCCTCCTGTCTGCCGGCCCGCTGATGTGTGTAGAGAGCGGTGAGCACAGTGATGACGTCATCGCTGTACACACGGCTCCACACAGGTCAGCGGCGCTGCTGCTGGCACACAGACAGGATGATGAGCGATGCTGCGTGGAGTGAGGAGAGGTGAGTATACAGCAGGAGTCCTTCACGTGTTACCGCAAATCGGGGAGCGGCTGAAGTGACCGCGAGATCCGCGGGGACTTCAGTCAGGTGATGTGCGGTGACAGCTGGAGTCATCGCTGATCCTGGTGGCTCACTTTACTTGCGGCCTAACCCTCACAGAGAGCAGTCGTGTTCTATGACCGCTCTCTGTGATTGTCATATGTAGCAGAGCTGGATGCGTCGTGGGATATCGTGTGGATTACGTCGGACCTGGGTGTTTTAGGGGTTAATAAAGTGGTGAAAGGGGGTGTTTTTTTGTCTTTTATTTCAAAATAAAGGATTTTTATGTGTTTGTGTTTATTTATTTTCACTACAGTTTAGTGATGAGGGGGTGTCTCAGACGCCTGCCATCACTAAGCTAGGACTTAGTGGCAGCTATGGGCTGCCATTAACTCCTTATTACCCCGATTGCCACCGCATCAGGGCAATCGGCATGAGCTGGAAAAAAGTTCCAGGACTGTCGCATCTAATGGATGCGGCAATTCTGGGCGGTGGCTGCTGGCTGATATTTTTAGGCTTAGGGGGCTCTCAATAACGTGAGTCTCCCCAGCCTGAGAATACCAGCCCCCAGCTGTGAGACTTTATCTTGGCTGGTTATCAAAATTGGGGGAACTGCACGCTGTTTGTTTTTTTTTTTAAATTACCACCATAACAGTGTCAGCAGCAGATCCTCGCCCCATATCAGTGTGTCATGACCACATTTTTTGCTTAAAAATGTAATTTTCCTCCTCTAAAAAAAGGGTGCGTCTTATAGTCCAGTGCGTCTTATAGTCCGAAAAATACGGTATATGGTGGCACATCTCTATAGTGGGATCACAAACAGGGCTAAAACTAACATTTTAATTAACACTTCCTAGGTTGTTGGGTCAGATGCTTATATGTCAAAACATTACCTCGCCTGTTATAATCTTGGTTAATGCCTTGTCCCACGAACATATGTCCGGACAATATGTAATAGGATTAGGAGGCCTGTCTGGGTCACTGGGACACAAGACTGCTTATATCACCAGGGATTCCCAATGACATTAAGGAGCACTTCTTGTAGGATATCAGAGGAATGGTGGAGATCAGTGACATCTCCAGGGTCTGAAGGAAAATTAAATAATATCTTATGGCTGGGAACAGGCCGTCTATTTGCCAAAATGAATTAGGAGTTAGGCTATGTGCCCACGTTGCTGTTTTGTGAGCTTCTTTTCCACACAAAGTATGCTTTAGCAGGAAAAAAAAAACATCTGAAAAAATGCATAGTTTTTTACTGCGTTTGCGCAATTTTTCACCTGCGTTTTTCCTGCTGTTTTTAGTCATGGCGATCGTGGGGGGTTCAGGTGCTGTACCTCCGCAATCGACGCCGGGGGTACAACACCTGAAGGGCAGTGACAGCAGGAATCCGGCTCTCACTGACTGGCAATTTAACCCCCTAAATGCTGCGATCAGTGCGATCGCAGCATTCAGAAGGCAGGGAGAGGAATCGCTTACCTCTCCCTCGCAATCGGGGTCCCTGTAATATGATCAGAGCGACCCGATCACTGCCATAGTAACCCTGGAGGAAAAAGAAGTGGTGATCCAGCTCGGCTGTGGTGGAGTCCGGCATGCCGGATTAAACACTCTGAAAGTGCAGGAAGTGCAAGGACAAAGAAAGGAGGATCCAGCTTCCGGAATATAGTAAAATCTTCAAGCTTTATTTGAAAGGTCACATATAAAATCCAATGTTCGAATCGCGTTGCCATACTTGGGCTCCCTCATCCTATCCATTTTTTGATGGCAACATTGGATTTTATATTTGACCTTTGAAATAAAGCTTGAAAATTTTACTATATTCCGGAAGCTGGATCCTCCATAGTAACCCTGGGTCGCCACCATGACGACCCTGGGTTACTGAGCTACAGATCACCTCACACACCATGATGTATGAATGGTGTGTGAAGCAAAGTGCTGCGCTAGAATACCCCGGAAAAGTTGTAAAGCATCGCAGGGAATTATAGAAATGCAGGAAATACACTGTGTTCCAAATTATTATGCAAAAAGAGTTTAGGAGTGATAAGGTTAGAAATGTTTTGTTTGTCATGTAAACTCATTGCTGGTGATGTGTGTCAGGGCTCTTTATATCACTGAAAGCAATTGCAGATACCTGTGCACATTAGTTTGGAAGATGTGTCCAAATAAAAGGCAAGACGACTTAAGAAGGCTGTTCCACATTATTAAGCAGCCTACATTTTTTGCCAAAATGGGAAAGAAAATGGATGTGTCGGCTGCTGAGAAGCAACAAATTGTGGAGTATTTAGGTCAAGGCATGACTACAATCAACATTGCCAAGACACTTCATCATGATCATCGCACAATCAAGAAGTATGTAGCTGATTCACAGCACACGCGTGTGCGTGCTGATAAGGAAAAATTGAGGACTCTTTCCAACAGGCAATTGCGTCAGGTTAAAAGAGCAGCTGCTAAAATGCCTTGTCATAGCAGTAGACAGGTTTTTGAAGGTCCTTCAGAGGTTTGCAGCTGTGCGTAAGCCATCCTGTCGACCACCTCTATCCACTGCACACAAGCAGAAACGGCTCCAGTGGCCAAACGATACATGAAGACTGACTTCCAAACTGTTTTGTTCACGAATGAGTGCCATGCAACGCTTGATGGTCCAGATGGATGGAGTGGAGGATGGCTGGTTGATGGACACCCCATGAAAACACGGCTAAGGCGCCAACAAGGAGGAGGTGGAGTAATGTTTTGGGCTGGAATCATGGGGAGAGAAGATTGTCGGCCCCTTTAGGATCCCAGAAGGGGTAAAGATGAACTCCATAATCTATGTGGAGTTTCTAAAACAGCACTTCCTGCCATGGTTCAGGAGGAAGAACTGTGCATTCCGCAGCAAGATCATTTTCATGCATGATAATGCACCGTTTCATGCTGCAAATAACACATCTGCATCTCTGGCTGCTATGGGCATAAAAGAGGACAAACTTATGGTGTGACCACCATCATCCCCTGACCTCAACCCCATTGAGAACCTCTGGAGCATCATCAAAAGGAGTGTCTATGATGGCGGGAGGCAGTTCACATCTAAGCAACAGCTCTGGGAGGGTATTCTGTCCACATGCAAAACAATTGAAGCACAAACCATCCAAAAACTGACAAATTCAATGGACAAGAGAGTTCAGAAGCTTCTTTCGAACAAGGGGTCCTATGTGCAAATGTAACATCACCTAGAATTAAGTTTTGACTTGAAAACTGTTTGATTTCATTTTCTAATAAGGTGATAATGCTTATAATTTCACAATAGACCATTTTGTTTTTCAAAATAAAAATAAGAAGGTTGAAAACTCTGCTGTGCATAATAATTTGGAACATGCATTTTGAGTGTTTATTATTTTTAAAAATATACTGTTTTCATAGGCAGCTTGATCAAAAACATTTCAATTATACTTGAATAGTAGATGACTGGAAAATAACAATGACTGCAATTCATAAAGGTAATTTAGGAAAAAATGAAAAAATATTTTTTGCATAATAATTTGGCACACAGTGTAAATGCAGAAACACTTGACATGCTGCTTCTTTTCTCAGCAACAAAATCTGCAAGAAAAAAAAGAAGCAACATGTGCACAGCAAGATTGTCATAGACTTTGCTGGAATGCTTTTTTTGATTAAGGAAAAAACGGTAGAAAAAAAAACGCCATGTGGGCACATAGGTTTAATTGGCAACAGCTACAAGCTCCATCCCTTTATGTAGTTTCACGATAACCTGATCCGCAATCATCCTTCATACAGAAACATAGCCATACCTATAGACTGTGCCCCTCGCGGGCAGGGTCCTCTCTCCTCCTGTACCAGTCTGTGTCTTGTGTTATTTATGATTATTGTACTTGTTTATATTCTGTATACCCCTTCTCACATATATAGTGCCATGGAATAAATGGTGATATAGTGATAAATAATGATAATACCTGGTCACAGATGAGATCCCACTTTTTCTCGTTGTCATACTGTCGCAGGAGTCGCGCCTTGTCTGGGGGAAGGTTCATGGAGCTCTGGAAAAAAAAAATACGCAATCTGTAAAATGGTGATGATAAGGAACAGTGTTTTCTGCACATTTTAGTCCAATATTGCATAAAAAAGTTTAAATAATTTATTTCAACAGATGATCTGGAACCTCCTGCTAACTTCTCACGGTCCATTTGCTTTCATGATTGGTCTGAAAAACCAACACAAACATTATAAAATTGGATTTTATTGCTAGGAGGCAGAAACCGCGCAATCCGAGAAAAAAAAAAAAAATATAAATGATCATATGTTCTCACATCAGTGGAAGAAATATGGTGTAAAAATGACGGCTGCTACAGATCCATAGGCTCAAAGAGCCGATAAGTAGGAGAGAAGGACGATTAGTGGTTCCGCTCTGTCAGTCAATAATGATGATGTGCGTTATTCAAAAAAATGTGGTTTATTAAGTAAACGCGTTTCGCAGCCACCTTGCTTCTTCTGTGGTTTTTCTTTCTCCTGATGAAGCAAGGCAGCCTCGAAACGTGTTGGTTAATAAACTACTTCTTTTCATGGAGCACAGCCCCATTATTGACCGGCGGTGTGAACCACTAATCATCCTTCTCTTCTAAAATGGATTTCTGGACATTTGTGCAAGACTAAAATTGCAAGGTATAAGCAGGGCCTGTCCAGAAGTTTTTATGCAAAATTCAAAAGCCACCATATACATTAGACAGCCATCTCCTACATCTCCCCACACATGGTTCTCTATGAGAGCCATGGTCAGACTCCTCTGTCAGCAGCTTATCTCTAGTGAGAATATGAGGATCGCATCTTAAACGATCGCTGGGTCCTTCTCCCCCAGTATGATCTGTGAGGAGGCCCCCAGACACATTAGGCTGTCAGCTGATCCCACCAATATCGGCAGATTCAAACCGACTTCAATCTAACGTGTTGGGGACCTTTAACTTTATGGCTATATAGAGATAAAAAACAACACAGGGAGGGGCGCCCCAAAAATATCAATTATACTGGGTTGCTGCCACTTTAAAATTATTTAGAAACCAAATGCTATGGAAATGTTAATAGGGAGGATTGGTCCGATATTGGAGCAAAACACACAGAAAAAAAGACCAAAAATAAAGCCAAACACATGTGAGAAAATAGATTTCTTTACATGGTTATAAAAAAAGAGGCCATTAGAAAACACACAATGAGGGAGCAGCGTTCATGGGGAGAGGAATGTATAAAATATGAATATATACTGAAATGTCAGTAGTTCTACATATAGGTTCCATGACTAGATCCCACAGCACAAAAACTGTATACATTCATTAATGGATATCTTAGACCTGATGAGCCTGGGGTATTTACTTTGAAATCCACATCAGAATGTGTGTATCAGATGTTTTTAATGTTTTCCCACCTGATTTTAAAGCCAAAAGTTTGTTGTAACATGAGGCCAGAAAACATTCAAAATGGATTATACAGCCATGGGTTTTCAAAGAAAGTACACCAGCTTCATCAAGTCTAATATATATATGTAATAACCTATGCAGTTTTTATAGTGACATCTGGTGGCAGATTTGCTTTATGTAGCAATCACATGCAGAATTTTGCTATATATAGAGGCAGAACACCACTGATGTTAGGTTATACTGATTAAATTATTGGTGGGTATCTTAGATAAAATACATGATAGAAATCCCGCATTGTATTCTTCATGTAGAGTCTGAGATCTGTGGGCATCTGAATGTAAAACATTTACGGGGAAACATTACTAAGGGAACCTTTTCACCCTATGGTAACACTATGTGCACGGTATATCCTCTTACTGGGGAGGGGGTGTAGGTGCTGTGATAGTTCTTTTCCATATCATTCATATGTTGGAGGGTTGAAAATTTCCTTTAGATTTATGTCATTTGTGATATCACCTCTGAATATGTACCTGTGTTCCTACTTTTTATCTTAGGAGATCCTTTTACATCATCTAGGGCAGACCTGAGTAAATCATGGCCCACTGCCTGCCCTCCCCACCTCCAGCTAAAGTCTTTCACCCGTATCTGCATCCTCGGGATACATGTACCGGTGAAAGTATTGGCCGAAACGAGAGCCGTTGGCTCAGCCTTCCACTATTCAGTGTCTCATCGCAGGAGGCACAAAGATATCATTAGTTCGCAGGTGCAGTGCGCAGAGTAAAAACTGGGGAATCACGCTGGGGGAACAGGGGCAAGGAGAGTAGGGTCTGCTTTTTTTGACTTGTGATGGAATATGTGGGAACTTAATTATGTGTTTGGGGACTGTGGGGATTATATTGTGTGGGACATGATACTGTTTGGGGGACTTTGGTGGCCATTATACTGTATTGGGGGCTATGGTGGATCATACTGTGTGGGACATCATACTGTGTTGGGGGCTATGGTGGATCATACTGTGTGGGACATCATACTGTGTTGGGGGCTCTGGTGGATCATACTGTGAAGGTCACCAGTCTGAATATAAGGAGCTGTAGGAGATCATACTACGTGGGTATCATCATTTTGTATGTGGGATAATACTTTTTGGGGAGCTGTGGGGGCCATTATACTGTGGGAGCCATCATATTGTGTTGAGGGCTATGGTGGATCATACTGTGAAGATCACCATTCTGAATATAGGGAGCTGTAGGAGATCATTATTTTGTATGTGTGGAGCTGTGAGGGCCATTATAGAGAGACATCATACTGTACTGGGGGGGGCTTATGGGGATCATACTGTAGTGGTGGGAGCATACTTTGTGGGGGCCATCATACCGTGTCTGGTATCATACTTTTGGGGGGCTGTGGAAATTCATACTGTATGTCGTGGGGCTGTGGGAGCCATTATACTGTGTTGGAGGATTGTAGGGGGCATCATATTGGGTATAGGGGGCTGAGGGGACATAATACTTTGCATGGGCAGTACAGTATACTGTGTGGAGAGCTGTGAGACCATCATTGTGTGTGGAGGCTATGGGGATTTTCCTGGCAGGAGCTGTTGATCATACTACAATGGCTGATTAACAGGAGCAGTATGATTTACTGTTATTTTTCTAACCTTTATAAAAATAATTAAATTGTTACATTAATAATAACATTAATATCAAACAAAATTATATTCCAACGTATTGGTTTGACCCTCCTCAACTGTTACGGTCTCTAATGTGGCCCCTCGGAAAAAAATATTTGCCCACCCAGGGGTGTAGGGCATGGTTTGTCGAACGCCACAGATATAATAACCATGAATCTCATGCATTACAACAGCGGAGATTACAATAATTGGGAAGTATCGCCACAGGTCATGTATATACAGCGATCAGCAAGAGGCCGGAGGAGGTAATCAGAAAGAGTAACATCACTGCATGTGAACCCTCACAATTCTCCTGATTTTGCTCCTCTAGAATGAGGCTATTGCTAAACTCCTGTAATAAAAAAAAGAGCATGTGATAATCATAAGCGCTTCATTAACTATGAATGAATTGTATGAGACCAGCACGGCCCAGAATCCCAGAGACCACGCTGCTCCCTCAAGGAGGAAGACCCATCTCACCCTCAGCTCACACGACACATGGAGAAAACAGATGTTTTGTTTGTGCCTCGCCTCAGTTTAGGGATATGATTAGTGCTGAAGATGGAGCGTCCCGGCTGCTCCCGGTTATCAGATCCGTCAGCGCCGCCTCTAGCGTGGACAGAAAGGGAATACTTCCCACACCTAAGCCTAAGGCTTCATTCACACATCCATGTGACAAGTCCTAGTACCTTCTGTTTTTTTCTCAGACAGGACACCGACCCATAGAGTCAGGGCCGGCGTCAGCACCCGGCATACCCGGGCAAATGCTGGGGCCCTGGAGAGCTGGGGGGCCCACTCGGCCTCGTCACTTCAGCTGCCCCCGGGTCGGGCCCACTCTCCTTCAGTTCTGCTGCCCCCGGGCAGAGTTCCGGGGACCGCAGTCCTCGGCAGGAAACTGTGGCTGCCGTCCCTTAGCTAGTTTCACACTTGCGTTGCAAAAAGTGTGATAATAGAGGCCACAGATTCCAGTGAAATAAGTTTTCTTTAGCCGAGAGAGAGCCCTCATCATCACAGCACACCTCCCGACATCACCGCACACCTCCCGACATCACCGCACACACCCCGACATCACCGCACACACCCCGACATCACCGCACACACCCCGACATCACCGCACACACCCCGACATCACCGCACACACCCCGACATCACCGCACACATCCCGACACTACAGCCCTCATCATCACCGCACACACACCGGCACTACCGTACCCATCATCACCGCGCACACACACACACACCGGCATTACCTCAGTGACATCCCCGCTGACAGCGCGATTCACTTCAGTTGCTGCGTGGAGCTCACAGGAGCAGTGGTGTTCTACTGTCGCACCTGTCAGCTTCATGTAGCAGAGCTGGATGCGGGACCTCGTATGGATTACGCCAGACCTGGAGGGGTATTTGGGGATTTTAATAAAGTGGTGGAAGAGGGTGTTTTTTTTTGTCTTTTATTCCAAATAAAGGATTTTTTCGGGTGTATGTGTTTATTTACTTTCACTTACAGGTTAATTATGGAAGGTATCTCGGGGAGACGCCTGCCATGGTTAACCTAGGACTTAGTGGCAGCTATGGGCTGCTGCCATTAACTCATTATTACCTCGATTGCCACCGCACCAGGGCAATTCGGGATGAGCCGGGTTGAGTCCCGGGACTGTCGCATCTAATGGATGCGGCAATTCCAGGCGGCTGCTGGCTGATATTTTTAGGCTGGGGGGCTCCCCATCCTGAGAATAGCAGCCTTCAGCCGTGTGGCTTTACCTTGGCTGGTATCAAAATTGGAGGGACCGCACGCCGTTTTTTTTTTAATTATTTATTTATTGTACTGCACGATATAGACCCTCCCACCGGCGGCTGTGATTGGTTGCAGTGAGACAGCTGTAACTCAGCGTGGGGGCGGGTTTGACTGCAACCAATCATAGGCGCCGGTGGGCGGGGGAAGCAGTGAATACGAGATTGAATAATGGGCGGGCGGCTTTTTCAAAAGAGGAAAAGCTGACAGAGCAGTGTGTGTGTGTCTATGTATGCAGCAGAGCTGTGTCTGTATGTATGTAGCAGAGCTGTGTCTGTATGTATGTATGTATGTATGTATGTATGCAGCAGAGCAGTATGTGTGTGTCTGTATGTATGTATGCAGCAGCAGTGTGTGTGTCCGTATGTATGCAGCAGAGCAGTGTGTGTCTCTGTATGTATGCAGCAGAGCTGTGTGTGTCTGTCTGTAGGCATGTATGATGTGTATCTATGTATGTCAGTGTATATGACTGTATAGATTTGTCTGTTTATATGTATTTTGTGAGTTTGTCTTTAAATATGTATATGTACATATCTGTGTATGTGTGTGTGTCTGCGTGTTTATGGGGCCCACTGGGACTCTTCTGCCTGGGGCCCGCAAAAACCTGGAGCCGGCCCTGCATAGAGTTTCATTTATCCATACATGCATCAGTTTTAAAAGTGGGTCCATGTCTCCGGTTCATTAGAATCTGAGCATGTCTTCATCTGTTTTGTATAATGTGTAAGGAGACATTAAGGCTAAAGTTTACACACAGCATAAAAATTACAATGTGGCCCAAAAGATTCATTTTTGTTGATTTTGGTACAGACTAAAGCCTGCTTTACACGTTTCAATATGTCGTGCGATCGCACCCACCCCCATCGTTTGTGCGGCACGGGCAATTTGTTGCCCGTGTCGCACAATGCTGTAACCCCCCGTCACACGCACTTACCTTCCAAACGACCTCGCTGTGGGCGGCGAACATCCACTTCCTGAAGAGGGAGGGACGATCGGCGTCACAGCGACGTCACACAGCGGCCGGCCAATAGAAGCGGAGGGGCGGAGATGAGCGGGACGTAACATCCCGCCCACCTCCTTCTTTCCACATAGCCGGCGGGACGCAGGTAAGCTGCAGTTCATCGTTCCCGGGGTGTCACACGGAGCTGCCTCGGGAACATTGAACAACAGGATGTGTGATTTTTAGAAAACGAGCGACGTGTCAACGATGAACGAGAAGGTGAGTATTTCTGCTCGTTCATAGCTGTCAGATGCTACGATATCACTAACGATGCCGGATGTGTGTCACTTACGATGTGACCCCGCCGACATCTCGTTAGATAAATCGTATAGTGTAAAGCCCGCTTTAGAGACTGGATTCACTCATTGCAATTGATCAAATCGCCATTTCCGCAATGAAAAGATAATGACATAATGGACAATGGCAGAGTGCAGGTAGTGCAGAGGTTAAAAGGAAATTTGTTATTTGCAAAAATGTTATTTATCGTTAAAATACTGCCTGGTTGCCTCACTAAAAGCCTAGCTAATGAGAGGAAACGAGCCTATTGCTCCCTGTAGCCGCTCGCTTGTAGTCCTAGGGGCGTGCACTCAGCAGATAGTCATTTACTATACGGTGAGTGGCAGCTGTAATCATTCCCCAGCACTGCCATTAACAGCTCACTGAATACACTCCACAGCAAGCTGCGCTTTCTGTAAGGCACCCAAGTAGCATTTTGACACTATTTACCTGCAGATTAACCCTATATAAATATTTTTTTGCACATAACAGGTTCCCTTTAAGGCCACAATGTACAAATGAGAATTACTGAACCAACCAGTAAGAAAGGACACAACGCACTGACCACACAAATGTGCAGTATACTAACATTCCTCTAAAACATATTTTTCTAAAAAAAAATGTGGCCCTCTAGGGCAGATTGTAAACTGAGGAGCGAGCTGTGCGGCCATGGCTCAGCTAGTAATGGGGGCTTGCAGGACGGAACATTTTGCAAACAATGGGGTCTCAAAGAGTTCTGGCTACAAACCAGAATGGGGAAAAATTAGGAACGAGAGCAAATTCCAACCTTTTTAGCAATTTCCAACACTATTTATAGCCATTGCTAAGTAGGTCAGAGAAACTTTATTTAAGATGGCAAAATAAACGGAAATTTTCTTTGGCAATTCTTGTCACGGTGCGGCCATGTTATGTGTATTAGGCCATTAAAATTGGAAGCATCTGTGAATGTAGTCAAGGAGCGCATATCGCTAGCATGAGGGGTCAGCCAAGACGAGTGGCAGAAATTCATGATAAACGAAGTTTTGTCAGATAAAAGATCTCTGGCTGAGGGGTCTCTGATCTTACTTGTACAGCCACCATTACTGTAAGTGTAGTAAGTATTGACAATGCTCGGGTGCTCGTAACAACTAGTGATGAGCGAGCACTACCATGCTCGGGTGCTCGTAACGACTAGTGATGAGTGAGCACTACCATGCTCAGGTGCTTGTAACCACTAGTGATGAGTGAGCACTACCATGCTCGGGTGCTCGTAACCACTAGTGATAAGCGAGCACTACCATGCTCGGGTGCTCGTAACGACTAGTGATGAGTGAGCACTACCATGCTCAGGTGCTTGTAACCACTAGTGATGAGTGAGCACTACCATGCTCGGGTGCTCCTAACGACTAGTGATGAGCGAGCACTACCATGCTCGGGTGCTCGTAACGACTAGTGATGAGTGAGCACTACCATGCTCAGGTGCTTGTAACCACTAGTGATGAGTGAGCACTACCATGCTCGGGTGCTCGTAACCACTAGTGATAAGCGAGCACTACCATGGCCAGGTGCTTGTAACCACTAGTGATGAGCGAGCACTACCATGCTCGGGTGCTCGTAACGACTAGTGATAAGCGAGCACTACCATGGCCAGGTGCTTGTAACCACTAGTGATGAGTGAGCACTACCATGCTCGGGTGCTCGTAACCACTAGTGATGAGTGAGCACTACCATGCTCAGGTGCTTGTAACCACTAGTGATGAGTGAGCACTACCATGGCCAGGTGCTTGTAACCACTAGTGATGAGCACTACTATGCTCGGGTGCTCGTAACGACTAGTGATGAGTGAGCACTACCATGCTCAGTTGCTCAGCACTCGTAATGAGCAGTGGCTGCTCGGATGGACGCAACTTGAGTACCTGAGTATATTGGAAGTCAATGGGGCTCTGAAGCATTTTTATGGAAAATCTTAGTGAAAAATGCTTAAGTTGCCCATTTACTTCCATCATATTCGGATACACGAGTTTCGCCCATCCGAGCCTCCACTCCTCGTTACGAGTCCTGAGCACCCAAGCATGGTTATGTTCTCTCATCACTAGTAATAAGGAACATGAAAATTAAGATGAAACTAAAAACTATTCATCCTTGGATTAGTATGTCCATTATAAATGTACAAGTCGCACCATGATCGGCCATTTTTAAGCTGCATTATAGCAGAAATGCCGTGTGTAAGCCCCACAATTAACCATTCAGGTCTTTTCTCGTCATTGTTAAGACCTTCCAGCGACAGCTCCTAACACTCAGATCCTGGCTGATCCACCCACTTCTATTCTGCAAGTACTCTGTTTCATTTAATGAGTTTTAGTGTTGTAACAAGTACAGTCACTCCCAATGTTAAATCCTTGACATACAATTTTTCGTAGAAATGTGAAGACTTAGGCTATGTGCCCACGCTGCGGAAAATGCGCGGATTTTGCCGCGGATTTCTCGCGGAAAAGCCGTGGATTTCCCGAAAATCTGCAGCTCAGGCACTTCCCAGCCATTTCTATGGCATTTTAGAAATGCTGTGCCCATGCTGCGGATTTTTCCGCAGCGGATTTCGTGCGGATTTTGATCCGGAAAAATCTGCAACATGTCAATTATTGTTGCGGATTTTCATCCGGATTTTGGCTTTAAAATTGGGGAAAAAAAAAAATCCGCACCAAAATCCGCATCAAATCCGCGGATTTTGCGGGAAAGCTGCGGATTTTGATGCAGAAAAATCCGCAGCTACATTCTCCCGTAGACACATGGCCTTAAGGCCGCTTTACACGCTGCCACACCGCTAGCGATGGCACCTGCCCCAGTCGTGCGTGTGTCACGGACAAATCGCTGCCTGTGGCGAACAATATCACTAGTATGCGTCACACGAAGTTACCTTCCTAACGATGTCGCTGTGGGCGGCGAACAAACTCTTTGTTAAGGGGGGAGGTTCGTGCAGCGTCACAGTGACGTCACACAGCGGGCCACCAATAGAAGCGGAGGGGCGGGAGCAGCCGCATTAACGTCACTCCCACCTCGTTGCCAGAGGACACAGGTACGGTGTTGTTCGTCGTTCCCAGGGTGTCACACGTAGCGATGTGTGCTGCCTCAGGAACGACCAACAACCTGCGTCCTAAAAATTAAACGATTTTTTGTGAAAGGAACGACGTGTCAACAATCAACGATTTGTGGCATTTTTTGGATCGTTAGCGGTTGCTCGTAGGTGTCACACGCAACAACGTTGCTAACGATGCCGGAGGTGCGTCACGAATTCCGTGACCCCAGCGATCTCGTTAGCGATGTCGTTGCGTGTAACGGGGCCTTTAAGGTCCCGTCACACATAACGAGATCGCTAACGAGATCACTGATGAGTCACAGTTTCTGTGACGCAGTAACAATCTTGCCAGCGATCTCGTTATGTGTGACACCTACCAGCGATCAGGCCCCTGCTGTGAGATCGCTAGTCGTTGCCGAAGGGTCCGGACCATTTTCTTCAAAGGTGATGTCCTACTGGGCAGGACACATCGCTGTGTTTGACACCTAACAATGACCTCCTATATAGGTCGCTCATCTTTATACAGGTCGCTCATCGTTACTGCATCCTTGGTAAGATCTGACTGTGTGACATCTCACCAGCGACCTCCCAGCGACTTACCAGCGATCCTCATCAGGTCTCAGTTTTCGGGATCGCTGGTAAGTCGTTAAATGTGACGGGGGCTTTAATCTTTGTTATTTCTTCTCATGTGGAGCAGCAAAGTAATCTGATTCCCACACACTGCCTCATGTCTATAGTGAGAGCAAACCATAAAGCAGATCGGTCACCAAATCTCACAATGCAAACATTAAAGAGACTTCTTAGACCTGAACAGGCTGATGTACTTAGGGTACCTTCACACTTAGCGATGCAGCAGCGATCCGACCAGCGATCTGACCTGGTCAGGATCGCTGCTGCATCGCTACATGGTCGCTGGTGAGCTGTCAAACAGGCAGATCTCACCAGCGACCAGTGAACAGCCCCCAGTCAGCAGCGACGTGCAAGCGACGTTGCGCTTGCACGGAGCCGCCGTCTGGAAGCTGCGGAGACTGGTAACTAAGGTAAACATCGGGTATGGTTACCCGATGTTTACATTAGTTACCAGTGTGAGCAGAGAGCAGGGAGCCGCGCACACTAAGCGCTGGCTCCTTGCTCTCCTAGCTACAGTACACATCGGGTTAATTAACCCGATGTGTAATGCAGCTACATGTGCAGAGAGCAGGGAGCCACGCACACTGAGCGCTGGCTCCTTGCTCTCCTAGCTGCTGTACACATCGGGTTAATTAACCCGATGTGTACAGCAGCTACATGTGCAGAGAGCCGGAGCCGGCAGCACAGGCAGCGTGAGAGCTGCAGAGGCTCGTAACTAAGATAAATATCGGGTAACCACCTTGGTTACCCGATGTTTATCTTGGATACAGCTTACCTCAGCTGGCAGACGCCGGCTCCTGCTCCCTGCTCGCTTCATTTGTCGCTCTCTCGCTGTCACACACAGCGATCTGTGTGTCACAGCAGGAGAGCGGCTTTGAAGAAAACGAACCAGGGCTGTGTGTAACGAGCAGCGATCTCGCAGCAGGGGCCAGATCGCTGCTCAGTGTCACACACAGCGAGATCGCTAATGATGTCACTGCTGCGTCACAAAAAGCGTGACTCAGCAGCGATCTCGGCAGCGAGCTCGCTGTGTGTGAAGCACCCCTTACTGTGAAAAGCCATGTTAGCATACCTTTAAACACTCTTCTATCCAGATAAGAATTTTATGGGTCGATTTCTAGCTTTAGGGTACCTTCACACTTAGCGATGCAGCAGCGATCCGACCAGCGATCTGACCTGGTCAGGATCGCTGCTGCATCGCTACATGGTCGCTGGTGAGCTGTCAAACAGGCAGATCTCACCAGCGACCAGTGAACAGCCCCCAGCCAGCAGCGACGTGCAAGCGACGCTGCGCTTGCACGGAGCCGCCGTCTGGAAGCTGCGGAGACTGGTAACTAAGGTAAATATCGGGTATGGTTACCCGATGTTTACATTAGTTACCAGCGCAAACCGCTTAGCTGTGTGTGCAGGGAGCAGGGAGCCGCGCACACTGAGCGCTGGCTCCTTGCTCTCCTAGCTACAGTACACATCGGGTTAATTAACCCGATGTGTAATGCAGCTACATGTGCAGAGAGCAGGGAGCCGCGCACACTGCTTAGCGCTGGCTCCTTGCTCTCCTAGCTGCTGTACACATCGGGTAATTAACCCGATGTGTACAGCAGCTACATGTGCAGAGAGCCGGAGCCGGCAGCACAGGCAGCGTGAGAGCTGCAGAGGCTGGTAACTAAGGTAAATATCGGGTAACCACCTTGGTTACCCGATGTTTATCTTGGTTACAGCTTACCGCACCTGCCAGACGCCGGCTCCTGCTCCCTGCTCGCTTCATTTGTCGCTCTCTCGCTGTCACACACAGCGATCTGTGTGTCACAGCAGGAGAGCGCCTTTGAAGAAAACGAACCAGGGCTGTGTGTAACGAGCAGCGATCTCGCAGCAGGGGCCAGATCGCTGCTCATTGTCACACACAGCGAGATCGCTAATGAGGTCACTGCTGCGTCACAAAAAGCGTGACTCAGCAGCGATCTCGGCAGCGAGCTCGCTGTGTGTGAAGCACCCCTTACTCATTGAAATGCTCAATTAAAAGCAAGGTAGTAAAACTAAAAAGATTATACAGCCATTCTAACATGGATTTTCATAGTGAGTACACCAGTGTCATCAGACCTAATAAATCTATGTAATAATGCATGCTGACTGTATTGTGAAATTTGGACATAGATCAACTTTAAAGAGTCCGTTTATATCATCCAACCCGCAGCACTAAACACCCACCAATCAGATACTTGTTTGCTGATCATCGCTCATTTAATAGCCTGTTTACACAGACTGAACGATCTGTTATAGAGTGCTCCGTCCATATTGGCTGCCATTGTTCTTGGCCGCATATGTCCCGTTAACCGAAAAGATCATTTCAACAGCCGACCGAGTGTCAAGTGATCGGCGGCCTGTTTAGACAGCAAGATTATCGTGTAACGACTGTCGGCAGGATTTCACCCCCCTCCCCCAAATTATTTATATGCATAAATAGACAACTCCAGTGCTGCCAATTGACTGGCAGCTCCTCTGCCTGAAATCACACAGAATAGAGGCTGTCACTCAAGCAGGAGGAGGCGGTGCTGGGCGGGGAATTAGAGCTGGAGTGACAGAGGCTTTAGATCTACAAATAGCTCTTCAACCTAATTTGCATATAAATTCAAACCCTGATTTTTCAGTAATGGAGGAACAGACTGGTCATGTCAGAGTACTGCTCTACTTGTCTTTGAAAGGGCCATATGAATCATTTGTGGTGTGAAATTCTGTTGGTGGCAGATTCCGTTTAAAAGGGGCTGTCCGGGGAAAATAAGTTTATAACTTGTGAGAGCCGAGGAGAGCTCATGGAAAGTTGACTTTAGACCGGATTTCCGAGTCGCCATTTTTCTGGTAGCGTTGTAGCTGGCTTGCAATGCAGGTGACTGGGAGGACAGTCAGCTTATCGCTTTTGCTGGTCGCACGGATGTCTGCAATATATTTTCCTAAGCTGGAAATCTCTTCTATGAATAGCCGCAGGGAGGTTTCTTACCTAAGCTCTCTTTACAACACCTAAATTACAGATGACAGATGCAGCATCCCAGTCAAACTCCCCACGTCGCTGTCTTTGCAGGCCTTAGGCTATGTGCGCACTAGAAATGTGAAGTTTCTCAAGAAAATTTCTTGAGAAACTTCTGCCAGTGAAAGATTGCCGGACCTGCGGAAAAAATCCGCACCAAATCCGCATGCGTTTTTGCCGCGGATTTGCCGCGAATTTGCCGCGAATTTGCCGCGGATTTACCGCGGATTTACCGCAGGTTTGTCCCTGCAATAAATAATAAAGATAATCGATAGACAGATAATGGATAGAGGGAAAGATGGATAGATGAATAGATAGATAGATAGAGGGATAGATAGATGAATAGATAGATAGATAGAGGGATAGATAGATAGATAGATAGATAGATAGATAGTTAGATAGAGGGATAGATGGATAGATAGATAGATAGAGGGATAGATAGATAGATAGATAGATAGAGGGATAGATAGATAGATAGAGGGATAGATAGATAGATAGATAGAGGGATGGATAGATAGATAGATAGATAGATAGATAGATAGATAGAGGGATAGATAGATAGATAGATAGAGGGATGGATAGATAGATAGATAGATAGATAGATAGATAGATAGATAGATAGATAGATAGATAGATAGATAGATAGATAGAGGGATAGAGGGATAGATAGATAGATAGAGGGATAGATAGAGGGATAGATAGATAGAGGGATAGATAGATAGATAGATAGAGGGATAGATAGATAGATAGATAAGAAAAACCTATATAATGTTCCACCTCCCTGCATTTTCTAAGCTGGCACCCTTTAGTGACTTTCATGTGGCACTTAGGCTACTTTCACACCTCCGGTTTTTGCTATGCGGCACAATCCGGCACTTTGCATGAAAATCGCAACCGGTTTTTTTTGCTGCCGGTTGCGATTTTCCTGCATAGACTTTAATTAGTGCCGCATTGTGCCGCATGGCCTTGCGTTCCGTCCGTTTTTTGCCGCATGCGGCAGATGTAGCCGATGCGGCGGCCGGATGGAACGTTGCCTGGCACGTTTTTTCGTGCGGCAAAAAAAAACGCATCGCGCCACATTCGGCCGATGCGGCACATTTTTCAATACATGCCTATGGCGGCCGGATGCAGCGCGATGCGGCAATAACCGCATCCGGCCGCCGCATGCGGTTTTTGCCACTGCGCATGCTCAGTAGCATGCCGCAAGCGGCAAAAACCGGACTGGCCGCAAAGGAAAAACCTATGCAAAGGATGCGGTGTTTTCACCGCATCCGTTGCATAGCTTGCACAGCCGGATTGAGCCGCAGAGCTCAAGCCGGATGTGTGAAAGTAGCCTAAAGGGTGCTTAGCCTTGTATTTAGCCATAAAATAAATAAATAATTAAAAAAAAATGACGTGAGGTCCCCCCATTTTTTGTAGCCAGCTAGGGTAAAGCAGACGGCTGCAGCCTGCAGACCACCGCTGGCAGCTTCACCTTGGCTGATAATCCAAAACAGTGGGCACCCCACGCTGTTATTTTAAATTATATAAATAATTTAAAACAAAAAACGTGGGGTCCCCCCCATATTGGATCACCAGCCAAGGTAAAGCGGACAGCTGGGGTCTGATATTCTCAGACTAGGGAGGTCCACTGTTATTGGACACTCCCCAGCCTAAAAATAGCAGGCCGCAGCCGCCCCAGAAGTGGCGCATCCATTAGACGTGCCAATCCTGGCGCTTTGCCCCAGCTCATCCCGCGCCCTGGTGCGTTGGCAAACGGGGTAATATATGGGGTTGATGCCAGATGTGTAATGTCACCTGGCATCAAGCCCTGGGGTTGGTGAGGTCAGGCGTCTATCAGATACCCGACATCACCAACCCAGTCAGTAATAATTAAAAAATAGACAACAAAAAAAGTTTTATTTGAAAAAACACTCCCCAAAACATTCCCTCTTTAACCAATTTATTGAAAAGAGCACAATCAATTCCACGTCCGGCGTAATCCAATAAGGGGGGGGGGGGGGGCACGGCGATCCATACCATAGTCGCTGTCCCAGTCAATGAAAAACAGAATGTTCCCCATTGGCTGGGAGAGCAATGCAGTGACCTGAGCTAACATCAATAGGTCAGCTCAGGTCACTGCAGGGGATGACGAGCGCTGCCATCAGGAGCATAGATGAGATCATTACCTTCTGTGATCATCTCCTGTACTGCTGACGTCAGCGCTGTCACTGACTTATCGCGAGAGCCCGTGACGTCACCGCTAGTGACAGTCTCGGGCCGCTCGCGAGTCGGCCCTAGACAGCAGTGACAGCGCTGACGTCAGGAGGCAGGAGATCGTCACAGCAGGTAATGATCTCACCTCCTGACAGCAGCGATCGTCATCCCCGCGGCTCCCAGCACTGCAGGATGTCCGTGTCTGCCTGCGCTGCAGTGTGACAGGCTGCTGACACTGCGGGCAGACACTGACACCCTGCAGTGCAGGCAGCCGCGAGGCCGGAGCAGGACACACACTGCACAGACACCTGGAGGTCGCACGGAAGTGCTTCTGTGCGGCGTCCAGGGAGTGTGACGTGTGTTTCCTCTGCTCCTCTTCCTGGCATAATGACATCGCTTCCTGCAAAACCGCAGGCAGCGATGGGCATTACCGCAGGTAAATCGCGGCTATTCCGGTGGTATACCGCACATCATTGCTACCTGCGGAATACCCCCGGAATACCGCAGGTACCTGCGGAAATTAATGGACATGCACATTTTCTCAAGAAAGTTTCTCGAGAAAATTTTCTCAAGAAATTTTCTTGAGAAAAATCCGCACAGTGCGCACAGCTATTTTTTTTTCTCATTGAATTTCATGGGAAATGTCTGCACAAAGATTGCAGACATTTCTCAAGAAATTTCCGGGGCAAATCCGCGGGTAAATCCGCGGGAAAAACGGTCTAGTGCGCACATAGCCTTAAAGAGATTTTTCCAGCCCTAGGTTAAAATTTGCAAGTTCATCTAGTTCTTGGAATCCTAACTGTGGGTACTGTACACACTGTAAGGATTCCGCTTCTGTTCGCTGCTTCGGCAGTTGTCATGTGTCATATACAGGGTCGTGTGCCAACCACTTTCTCTTCCACTTCTCTCTTAATACTTGATTAAGATATCTAGGCTGGAAAGCCCCTTTAAAGGTGGAAACACATATAAAAGTCTGCTAAAATGGGCAATTTAGACCATCTTAGCAGATCGTTTCAAAACTAATTATAATGGACTGCTATCTTCCAAGCTTGTGAGCTGCCAAGTTGGTTGTTTTGGACAGATGTCAGCTGAAACCACAAGCTTATGGCATAAATGGCTGAAGACAGATCCATATTTGCCTGTTACTCCAAGCCCACTCTGCTTCTTAACCAATTGCTACGATCTGACGGTTTAGTCTGGCTTGTTGCTGATCAGATTGTCCGAACAAATGATGTGATGCAGGGCCGGCGTCAGCACACCTGCGTGTGCCGTAAGTGCCAGGGCCCTGGACCTCCGGGGGAACGACACTCGCCGTCGATAGCAGTGGTGATCAGCTCTGTGGTCCCTGGGCAGAGTTCTGGGGACCGCAGTTCTCAGGCTGGAGCGGCACTTTCCTGGCTGCCAACCCTGCACTTGCTCCCAGAGTTCACTTTTGAATGTTGCATGCATGTGTATAGAAGTTCATCTATGGGCGGAGCTAGAGCGCCATGCGCTCCTGTCCAACATATAAAGAAAGCAGCCACAGCGCAAGGCAGCATCACCAGGCAGCGGGGCTGTATGTGCACCCCACCCTCAGAGCTGTATGTGCCCCCTTCTCCGATCTGTATGAACTTCCCCCAGTCTCCCCTGTGATGTATATACTGTAGCCCCAGCCCCTCCTGTGATGTATATGCTGTAGCCCCCAGCCCCTCCTGTGATGTATATACTGTAGCCCCAGCCCCTCCTGTGATGTATATGCTGTAGCCCCAGCCCCTCCTGTGATGTATATACTGTAGCCCCCAGCTTCTCCTGTGATTTATATGCTGTAGACCCAAGCCCCTCCTGTGATGTATATACTGTAGCCCCAGCCCCTCCTGTGATGTACATACTGTAGCCCCCAGCCCCTCCTGTGATGTATATACTGTAGCCCCCAGCCCCTCCTGTGATGTATATGCTGTAGCCCCCAGCCCCTCCTGTGATGTATATACTGTAGCCCCCCCAGCCCCTCCTGTGATGTATATACTGTAGCCCCCCCAGCCCCTCCTGTGATGTATATACTGTAGCCACCAGCCCCTCCTGTGATGTATATACTGTAGTCCCCCAGCCCCTCCTGTGATGTATATACTGTAGCCCCCAGCCCCTCCTGTGATGTATATACTGTAGCCCCCCCAGCCCCTCCTGAGATGTATACAGCAGTCTCACTGTGCGCAGCAATGTCTGTTAAAGTGACGTCCATCATGCAGTGTGCCCTGCACAGCTACATGCCCTGAAGGAGCTGGATGGAGACACGCGGGGAGGTGAGTGAGGCTGCTGACGACTTCCCCATTCTCTAATGTGTTTGTGTGTGCATGTATGATGTGTGTGCGTGCGTGCATTTATGAGACTGAGACTTTTTCGCCTGGGGCAGACGAAAACCTGGAGCCGGCCCTGATGTGATGTATTACTGATAGGCTGGATTCTGATTGATACTGATATTAAGCTGACTTCCAATGTGCCGTCTTGCATCATTTCTTCCAATCTCTCTCCAGACATGGCTGGAATGAGTACAGTGACTGTAATCTATTCATCAGAAATGCATCCATCTAACATGGGAACGTTTCCACAGCAAAGTTTGCACTCGGAGGGTCCAGACAGTCTAATCCCTAGGGGGCAGCAGGGAACGCCAGGATCTGAAGGCTGCAGGTATATGATCCTACTGCGCAGAAGATCAATGTAGACCTGAAATCACAAGCTCCCATGCTCCCCACATCACCCACAGACATTTACAATGACAGGTTTTTCCTCCCACTAACGTAGTAGCCTGAAGAAAGCCCTACAAGTATATTCCTGATGGTGTAGAGTTTGCAGTGGAATACCCCTATACTGCCATGAATGGGGGCTGGGGTCTGTGGAGGGGGAGGTGGGACTGTAACATTTATGTACTTTTGGTAAGCTGGAGCACATCTGTGTAAGCTCCCTGCAGGGCCCAGCTCATATACACATAACCCTGCCGCTGGTCTCATATTGCAGATTCCCAAATCCACCTATAACTTCCCGCCCCCTCCACCTCAGCCCTGACAGAGCCCTTTGCAGTAGCGAGACTGCAGACAATGAGTTATTTTCAGACACAGCGGTGTATAACAGGAGCCAGCTGCTCCATCACTGACAGAGCAATGTCTGCAGGGGTCACTGGCCCTTCTGTGTAAGATGGTGGCCTTTACGTGCACTGACCGGGGTCCTTAACGTGCACTGACCGGGGTCCTTAACGTGCAACGACCGGGGTCCTTAACGTGCAACGACCGGGGTCCTTAACGTGCAACGACCGGGGTCCTTAACGTGCAACGACCGGGGTCCTTAACGTGCAACGACCGGGGTCCTTAACGTGCAACGACCGGGGTCCTTAACGTGCAACGACCGGGGTCCTTAACGTGCAACGACCGGGGTCCTTAACGTGCAACGACCGGGGTCCTTAACGTGCAACGACCGGGGTCCTTAACGTGCAACGACCGGGGTCCTTAACGTGCAACGACCGGGGTCCTTAACGTGCAACGACCGGGGTCCTTAACGTGCAACGACCGGGGTCCTTAACGTGCAACGACCGGGGTCCTTAACGTGCAACGACCGGGGTCCTTAACGTGCAACGACCGGGGTCCTTAACGTGCAACGACCGGGGTCCTTAACGTGCAACGACCGGGGTCCTTAACGTGCAACGACCGGGGTCCTTAACGTGCAACGACCGGGGTCCTTAACGTGCAACGACCGGGGTCCTTAACGTGCAACGACCGGGGTCCTTAACGTGCAACGACCGGGGTCCTTAACGTGCAACGACCGGGGTCCTTAACGTGCAACGACCGGGGTCCTTAACGTGCAACGACCGGGGTCCTTAACGTGCAACGACCGGGGTCCTTAACGTGCAACGACCGGGGTCCTTAACGTGCAACGACCGGGGTCCTTAACGTGCAACGACCGGGGTCCTTAACGTGCAACGACCGGGGTCCTTAACGTGCAACGACCGGGGTCCTTAACGTGCAACGACCGGGGTCCTTAACGTGCAACGACCGGGGTCCTTAACGTGCAACGACCGGGGTCCTTAACGTGCAACGACCGGGGTCCTTTACGTGCAACGACCGGGGTCCTTTACGTGCAACAACCGGGAAATTCTGTGCAGGACTGGTCCTTTATATGCCCTCCTACTTTATCTATATACAGGTCTACAAAAAAGATGCTGCAAATATCACAAAATTCAATACCTTTTACATGGATCTGTGGACCGCAGGTAAAGAACGGCTCTAAAATATTCAAGTATTGGTATTACTTTTTTTCACAATAAAATAAAAGGTGAAGGTGAGGATACAACCTGGATGATGCCAAAGCAATGTGTATTAAAACAATAGACAGCTGTGCACCCCCGCCCCCCCTCAGCCCCCACCCAAAAAGAGTGCTTCAACATACAGACAAGCATCAAATAATATTAGCAAATACCGCAAATTAGAAATGTAGTATAGTTCTCCTGATTAGCAGCGTCACTTACCTTATGTGCAGGGCATTACACTAGCTTAGGTGTTCATGGTTCTGACCACTAGCAACTAAATATCACTATACGAGTTGTCATAACCATGGATAGCCAATACTGCAATGCCCTGCACATGAGGTAAAAGACATAGCTAATCAGGAGTATACATTTCTAATTGGAGGTATTTACTCATATTATTATTATTCCTACTACATATTGGAATACCACTGTGTAAATACTTAGGCTACTTTCACACATCCGGTTTGAGCAGTGCGGCTCAATCCGGCTGTGAAACCTATGCAACGGATGCGGCGAAAACACCGCATCCTTTGCATAAGTTTTTACATGCGGCCCGTCCGTTTTTTTCCGGTTGCGGCATGCTACTGAGCATGCGCAGTGGAAGAAACCGCATGCGGCGGCCGGATGCGTTTTTTCCGCATCGCGCCGCATCCGGCGTCCATAGGCATGCATTGAAAAATGCGCCGCAGCGGCCGGATGCGGCGCGATGCGTTTTTTTTTTGCCGGAGCAAAAAAAACGTTCCAGGCAACGTTCCATCCGGCCGCGGCATCTGTTAAATCTGCCGCATGCGGCAAAAACTGGACCGAACGCAAGCCCATGCGGCACAATACGGCACTAATGTAAGTCTATGCAAAAAAACCCGCAACCGGCGGCAAAAAAAAACGGTTGTGGTTTTTCTGCAGAGCGCCGTATTGTGCCGCAGAGCAAAAACCGGATGTGTGAAAGCAGCCTTACAGAGATATTGGCCAGTCCACCTTATCTAATAGTATAGACTTTACTAATAGCAGGCATGGTGTACTTACTACATGGATGAATTTGTGATCTTATAATGTGTTTATCTCCAGATTCCACAATACAAACTGCACCTGATATTAAAGGGAACCTGTCAGCAGAAATGTCCCCTAAAACCTAACAGATTCCCCCTCTGCAGCTCCTGGGCTGCATTCTATAAAGGTCCCTGTTATGATTGTGCCCACTTTCTGACCGAAAAAAAGTGTTTATAAAGTTGTACCTTTTTGGCTTCTGATTCTGTAAATCCGTCACGGGGGCGGGTTGCCTGATGGCCGTTATTCTGCCCCCTGGTCCTGTATGCCGCCCCCATCGCTGATTTCAATACTTCTGGACACCGCCCACTGCTCCAGCCATCCCCGCGCATGCCCAGTGCCCATCGCTCATAGGTGTCACACACAACGACATCGCTAATGCAGCCGGATGTGCGTTACCCCAACGAGATCGCTTTAGCGATGTCGTAGCGTGTAAAGCGGCCTTAAGGCTATGCTCTCACACTGCATCTTTTCTTAACCACAAAGATGCAGAATTTTTAGCCTAAAAAAAAACAAACGCACGTTTTTAACCGCATTTTGCCCAAAGCATTTAAGTCCAATCTATTGACTGGAAGGGCTCAAAAACGCTGGCAAAACGCAAAAAGAATTGACATGCTGCATCTTCAAAAAACAGCCAAGATGCGACCAACAAAAGATGCCCGGTGTGGACAGCGACATAGAAATCTCATAGACTTTGCTGGGGGAAGGAAATGCATGCATTTAGGTGCATCTTTGTGACCTCAAAAATGCACCAAAAACGCAGTAAAAGATGCCCTGTGTGAACATAGCCTAATATAAGTTTAGATGACTTATAATTGTAACTCCATGTTATGCTTTTCCTCCTAGAAATCCATAAAAAAAGAAAATTGGGCTTTGCATCGAGGATTGTCCCTGAAAAATTTAACATTGTCCATTTAAATGCTGATGCTGTAGGAAGAGACGTCCCTGTGCCAAGGACAAAAAATCAATTTGTTCAGAGATTTCCAGAGGAAAAGATCAACAGTTCTTCAAAAACATGGTCCCAAATTGTTATTTAAAGGGAACAAATCCCCAGGATTTTCGTATATAAGCTAAATCCAGCGCTATACTGGCACTATCAGGCGGATTCTATACATGTAGTGGGCAGCTCGGATGTTCAGGTTTTGAAATCCAAAAAAGTAAAGTTTATAAAATGAGCAGCTTGTTGAGTGACAGCAGCTGAGGATCAGATCATATATTCATAGTTATCCCCTCCCCCTGTTAGAATTAGCATAAGTATTATACAAACGACTCACTGTCTGTGGAAGGACCTGTGGTGAGGTCATACCCATGTGACCAGAAGGGGCGGGGCCTCAGCCAACAAAGCTGGATACCAGGTCACATGGGTATGACCGCGCACATAGCATGCTAGTACGTCCTGTGGGCATACTAAAATGCTAATGAATGCGCAGCGACGCCGCACATACCTCACTGTTCATGGCGGCCATCGGATAATGGATGCACAGTACGCATGATCCGGAGTACCTGGGACTCTTCCGGTCATGCACATTAAACTGATGCCAGGTGTAAGCTTCCCGGCTTTAGTGAAGTATAGTGCGCCTGACCGGAAGTGCTGAGGATTCCGGATCATGTGCAGTGCGCATCCATCCTCCGCTGGCCACCATGAATAGTGAGGTATGTGCGTGTCGCTGCGTATACATTAGCATGTTAGCACACCTCTGTGGGCGTACTATGTGAGACGACTAGCTAAGGGGAGAAATGCCCTCTGGACTAGTCCCTGCACTCATTAGTATATAATAAACGATCTTTAGAAATACTTTTTCTAAAGATCCCTTTATCTATGCTACTAGATACAGGCACGGTTAGGCAGAGATTAGCAATATGTACCCAGAACTGCTCGTGGTTCTGGGTGCATATTGCACCTGACAGGCTCCCTTTAAAAAGCATTTACTAGTGGGACATGTCAAGAGATCCAATGGATCCTCTTTAGTGTTGAGCGGATCCGAACTGTAAAATCTCCAAAACCCCCCCCCCCCCACCCCCAATTGACTTACATTGGGCCGGATTCCGGATCGGATCCGGACTTCTGGGGCAACCCGCGACAGATCCGCCGGTCCCGGATTATTACCAATCCACTCAACTCTAATCCGCTTTCATTTATTAATGATGACAGCACTAAACACTACTCTAGTTCCAGTTCCTCCTCAATATTGAAGGTTTACCGTTTTTTTTGCTCATCATGTAAGTGTAAGGTGAATTCCTCTTAATCACGTCCCGCTGAAATGCCCATCATGTAGAATAATAATAACAGAGCTGGAAAAGGTCATCGATAATTCGATCTGTCTATGCAGGAATAGATTTGTTCCCTGTACTACAGCAATTACCATTATGCACAGCACTAAATGCATTACCAATGCAGATAACTCAGGCTTCGCCCCTCGTCTGCCTCTCAATAATAAGGCCTCATTCAGACCTCGGGGAGTTTTCATAAATGCAAAAAATGTTCTGAGTTTCAGCAATGTCCTGGATCAGACTTTTATCAGAGTTTTTACCAGCAGAGATTTTCTCATATGAAAAACTAAGTAAATTGCAAATCATTTCCCATCTATTACCAGGTCACTCTCGGGCAGTACCAGGATGCCCTCCATGTGCGGTCCCATAATGTATGGGCATTTAGGATTCAAGACTCCGATCAAAAAACAGCCATGTCTGCAGGGTTGTTGTTTATTTTTTTTTTGCGGACCCCACATGCTCCAAAAACAAACACGGATATATGAATAGTACCATAGACTTTATTGGGTATTTGTTCTATCCATGTAAATCACAGCTAGGACAGGTAGGTAAGGCCGGGTACACATATCCGGCTTTTCGCCGGTTTGACGGATGCGGCGCACGCCAGTACAGTATGATACAGTACAGTGGCAGCGCCGCAACCTCCAGGTCACATGCTCCGGTCACATGACAGCATGTGACCGGCGCTTGCTGCGCTGCCAGTGTACTGTATACACTGTACTGGGGTGCAATGTTTCCGTCAAACCGGCGAAAGCCGGATATGTGTACCCAGCCTTATTCAATGAGGCCATAAGCCTTAAAGTACAGGTCTGGTTACAGAGACTGATTGGCGGCACTATACGATTGCCAATCGGTAAACGTTTAAATGCCTGTTTACACCGGCAGACTAAAGTACACGACGTGCTAGATGGCCCAGTGCTCATAGGCTGACATTTTTTCCACCCTACGATACATCGATGAGAATGATTATCTTTTATGCTGCGTAAAAGATCATTTGATCAGATGTATGAGAGTTCACGATGGTCTGGCAGTGTAAGGCTGTGTTCACACAGTGTGTTTTTATCGCGTTTTTGAATGCAGTTCTGTCACAAAACTGCAAGCAAATCCTGATAGCCGCAAAGTCAGTGAAACTCCTGAAGTGTAAAGCGTAGTGCATGTTGAGTAGTTTTTCCTTGCAGATTTGGTGAAGAAAGTAATCTGCAGCATGTCAAGTCTTTCAGCGTTGTTTCACCCATTCAATTCAAGTTGAAAAACGCATGGAAAAAACGCATCAAAAACGAGGCAAAAACGCATCAGAAAGAGGCAAAAAACACATAAAAAAACAAGGCAAAAACACAAAAAACAAGGCAAAAACGCATAAAAAGAGGCAAAAACGCATCAATAAATTGGCGAAAACGCATCAAAAAGAGGCAAAAAGGCATCAAAAAGAGGCAAAAAGGCATCAAAAAGAGGCAAAAACGAGGCAAAAAAGGCATCAAAAACACAAAGAACAAAGACAAAAAATGCATTAAAAATGAGGCAAAAACATAAAAAACTAGGCAAAAAACATGTTAAAAATGCAAGTTTTTCTGGACAAATGATGTAGAAATAGTGCAGAAATTTCTGCAAACATATCCCCAACGTGCGCACGTACCCTAAAATGCCCTTTTACAAATAACAGCCCACCATTATTTATTTGGCGCGTGGATAGCAACATGGGTAAAATATCAAAAAGTAAAATCACAAAAAAAAAAAAAAAAGGAGAAAATGAACTGCAAACGGTTAAAATCCTGAACAATTCTCCAGAAACATGTCCTTCCGCCTCCATTCCCTCAGACATGTGCAAGAAATGATTATTTCTGACTCCTCTGAGGCCTGTGAAGACAATGGGGCCATTTCCTTTGCTTGTTTGTATACAGACTCCGATGTGAATGGTTACAGAGAACCGCTGGAATGTTTGCTTTCTAATTGTATGTGCCTGTTTGGTGTAAGTGGTTATGTAGATCTCTGCACACCGAGCACCCAGACTACTACTGATGGCCTCTGGTATCGCCCGTCGTCTCCATTTTCGGACAGTTGTACTGCGTGTACCCTGTATAACAAGGATCATCACAGGATCTCCTCCTATGGAGAACACCTGAGTCACCGCATGCAGTATACACTGAGGCACCAAAGGGGGTGATACTCCCATCTCAGACGGATCTGGAACCTAGAAGTGTTTGAAGAGACACATACACTTGGCCACCGCTCCATTCCCAGCCCTGAACCTATCAGATATCTATGGATTTACAGGATTTCTCGTGGATATGCTATTCTCTTGTTGCATTTTATCACATTTATACTTGGCCATTGGAGCGCACAATCTAAATTCCCCATCACTATGTCTTTAGAGTGTGGGAGGAAACCGGAGAACCTTGGTGGGATTGAACCCAAGGCTGCGAACCGGCAGTGCTAACCCCTGAGCCACCCGGCCCGTGCAGGGCATCCATTCATACATGTCCAGTGAAAAACGGATTGCTGAAACCAAACTGAAATTAGCGTCAGCAGTTGTGAGGAAAGCGACGGTAATTAATACCGAGATGCAGTCTCTTCCCGAGTAACATAATGGTGGCCCTGAAGGGTGACCCGTATCCTGCACGACCACCGTTTCCAAGGCAGGAAGCGGGGCTCACCAGTGAAAACTCTGTTTCCTCTACGTAAGATCAGAAGGCACCGGAAGAGTTAACCAGCTGTCCTGTGTGAGATCTGTGACCAGCCACATGGATCCCAGCCTGCGGGGCTTCTGTATGGGATCAGTAGGAGACTGGAGTAACCTCACCCAGCCTACTGATATAGAGGGGGCAATGGTCACTTAACCAGGACAACAGAGCATTGAGAAAACCATCAAGCCACTTGGGATCCACCAACATTAATAATGTACAGCTTGAGAGACAGTGACATTTGCAGATTTAAAGGGAACCACCCACCAGGATTTTGCTATATGAGGTAAAGGCAGTGCCATACAGGCAGTAAGATGCTGAATCCAGGCATAGCTGTTATAGATAGATCCGATGGTTGGTTGCAGAAATACCTTTAATCAAAGCTGCAAAGTTTGATTGACGGGTGCAAAGGGGGCAGGCCTTTGTGGGTCAGGTCCTCGCTGTAAAGTCTTCTCCAGCTGCCTCTATGATGTACCCCCTTTTCTTTATACGAATCTGAAGCCGCCCTTGCTGCTGTTGGCAGAGTGTACAAACTGACAAAGTGAATCTGTTTTCATTAAACTGGCGCCACACTCAGAGCATGCGCGTACTGCAATCTCTGGCACCATTTTATTGAAGACACTGTGGTGAAGACTAATGGGGCTTTACACGCAATGACATCGCTAACGAGAAGTCATCGGGGTCACGGAATTCGTGACGCACATCTGGCCTCCTTAGTGACGTTGTTGCGTGTGACACGTACGAGCGACCGTTAACGATCAAAATTACTCACCTAATCGTTGACACGTCGTTCATTTCCCAAATATCGTTGCTGGTTCTGGACGCAGATTGTTCGTCGTTCCTGAGGCAGCACACATCGCTGTGTGTGACAAACCAGGAACGACGAACAACACCGTGCCTGCGTCCTCCGGCAACGAGGTGGGCGTGACTTTCATGCGGCTGCTCTCCGCCCCTCTGCTTTAATTGGATGCCTGCTGTGTGACGTCGCTGTGACACCGCACGATCCGCCCCCTTAGAAAAGAGGCGGTTCACCGACAACAGCGACGTCGCTAGGAAGGTAAGTATGTGTGACAGGTACTAGCGATTTTGTACGCCACGGGCAGCGATTTGCCCGTGACGCACAAACTACGGGGGCACGTGCGAACGCTAGCTATGTCGCTGCGTGTAAAACAGTCTTAAGAGAGGTAGTGGCGTGTGTGCAGATTTTTTTTTTTTTTTTTACATCTAAGCACGCTCCCCTGCCGCTCTTAAGGCCGCTTTACATGCAACGACATCGCTAACGAGATGTCGTTGGGGTCACGGAATTCGTGGCGCACATCCGGCCTCGTTAGCGACGTCGTTGCATGTGAAACACACGAACGACCGTTAACGATCAAAATTACTTACCTAATCGTTGATCATTGACCAGTCTTCCTTTTCCGATTATCGTTGCTGTTGCAGGACTCTGGTTGTTCGTCGTCCCTGCGGCAGCACACATCGCTATGTGTGACATCCCAGGAACGAGGAACACCACCGTACCTGCAGCCGCCCGCAATGAGGAAGGAAGGAGGTGGGCGGGATGTTCGTCCCGCTCATCTCCGCTTCTATTGGGCGGCTGCTTAGTGACGCCACTATGACGCTGAACGAACCGCCCCTTAGAAAGGAGGCGGTTCGCTGGCCGCAGCGACATCGCTAGGCAGGTAAGTATGCCATTTTAATGAAGAATCACCGTGTCAATGCGTACACGCCGCCACCAATAGCAATGGCGGCACAAAATTCAAATAAAGAAAAGGGGGTACATTACAGAGGATGCTGGAGGAGGCCTTTACAGGGAGGACCCGACCCACAAATACCCACGCACGTTGCACCGGTCAATCACAGTCCAGTGCTTTTCTGCAACTTTTATTACAGATATTTCATCAACCAAGCATCGGATCTTTCTAGAACAGCTATGCCTGGATTCAGCATCCTAGTGCCTGTATGGCACCGCCTTTACCTCATATTTCATAATCCTGGTGTTTGGTCCTCTTTAACTGTAAATTTACAGTCACTTTAAAGACCGAGGAAAGTTGTTTGTTCACCCTCATGATTGCCAACAATGCTATGAGCAGAGCGGCTGAAACATACTGCATGACCATGAAGGTTGGATTATCAAGGAATCCATGTTGGAACCCCCTGGCTCTGTAATGCAGGGTGGCCTCCTCCCTAGCCTCTGCACTGGAGGCTGCCTCTCCGCTCTGATCTTGAGTGACAGCTGATGCATGTACTGTCTGGATGCTAGAGCCATTACTGGGAGCAGAGGGACTCCGCATAGAGCCCAGGGCACTTCACATAAAGAGACCGCCTACTTGGCAATTCTAATTGCAGCTCGAGGGAAATTTTACTTAGAATTATCAGTCATATAACTAGAATGATCACGCACAAAAGGTGTGCCTGTCACCTAATTATACAGTGTTGGCAGTTATAAGGTAGACTGCTCCTTTAAGGGATTCTGTCCCCATGTATACGCAACCTAACCTGGGAGCAGCATAATGTAGAGACAGAGACCCTGATTCCAGCGATGTGTCACTTACTGAGCGGTTTGCTTTAGTTTCAATAATATCACTGTTTTATCAGCAAGGGATTATCACTAAAGGACTAGTAAATGTGCCTCAATGTCATGTATATCAACCCATCCCTACCACCGATTGGCAGCTTTCTGCCTATGCATAGTGAACACAGAAAGCTGTCAATCAGTGGTGTGGGCGGGGTTATACAGAGGTAAACATTCAGAGAATTGGACAATCTGCAGCAGATTAAAAACACTTACTTTGTCACTTACTGAGCTGCTTGCTGCAGTTTTGATACATTGCTGGAATCAGCCTCTACTTTTCCCTATCTATCGTATTTGGCAAAGAAGATTCTTTTGAGCTCCTGAAGGTTTGACATAATTATGTGGGGTCACAGAAAGAAACTAAACTTTTCGGTGTTCGCAAAATTCAGACTTCTTGATGGTGACTATTATCCATTGTGTAACCTTTGCATCAAGCCCTGATACACTAGACGTACTGAAGAAAACATGTTTCCCGTCCTTGGTTACATATATGAGAGAAGCAAGCAGAATCTAGAGAATGCCCATATGTTTTTCTAATGTTTCTAAATATTTGTTTTTAATAATTTCCACGTAGTAACCAACTCATCCCAGCAGTGATGGGGTTAATAATAAACCAGTTCTACCTTGCACACGGTGTAGTTAGGATGGATCTGGCAGAGCAGTAATCACTGCCGGCTCCTGGTATATATCAGAAATGTCCTACAGATTAGTTGCTTTATACCGTATTACGGTGTTTCCCCGAAAATATGTCTTACCCCAAAAATAAGCCCCAGCAGGATTTTTAGAGTATGCTTATAATATAAGCCCTATTCCAAAATAAGTTCTAGCTGCGTACCATACTATCCTGAAACAGGGCTTTCAGGATGTGTAACTGTTATTGGTGTAGGATAGCCCCGCTGTGTTGCTGGAAGCCCATAAGTTTATAGTCACATTGACGCTAGTTAATGAAAAATGAATATTCACCCCTTTCCCCTCCCACCCCTCTGCATTGGTGTCATTGATTGGAACATGTGATAAGGGAAAATAAATAATCACTCCCCTTCCCAACCCATAAACCCAAACACCCCTCTGCACTGGCATCAGTGACTGGAACGTGTGTTAACTGACATTAATATTTCCCCTTTACACAGCCCACCCCTCTGTGCCGGCATCAGTAATTCAGTCACACAGCCGTATAAATGCCTGAGGATGGGATCGCAATGCTCAAACTGGTCAGGTCTCCTCACCTGAGAGTGACAGCTGCATAGAAATACACGCTCGGGTCAGAAGAGCCGCCGGCCAGTCCAAGCATTGTGATGCGATCCTCAATCAGTTATACAGCCGTGTGATTTAATCCCCGATGCCGGCACACAGGGGTGGGGCTGGAATATGAGCAGGGGAAGGGGGTGAATATTCATTTGTAACTAACACAAATTCCAATCACTAACGCTGGCACAGAGGGGTGGGCAGGAATATGGGCAGCAGAAGGGAGTGAATATTCACTTACATAAACACATACTCCAATCACTGATGTCAGCACAGAGGGGTGGGCAGGAGAAGGGAGTGAATATTCACTTACATAAACACAAGCTCCAATCACTGATGTCAGCACAGAGGGGTGGGCAGGATTATGGGCAGGAGAAGGGGGTGAATATTCACTTACAAAACAAATGCTCCAATCACTGATGTCAGCACAGAGGGGTGGGCAGGAGAAGGGAGTGAATATTCACTTACATAAACACATGCTCCAATCACTGATGTCAGCACAGAGGGGTGGGCAGGAGAAGGGGGTGAATATTCACTTACAAAACAAATGCTCCAATCACTGATGTCAGCACAGAGGGGTGGGCAGGATTATGGGCAGGAGAAGGGGGTGAATATTTATTTCCATTAACACACATTCCAATTACTGACGCCAGCACAGAGAGGTGGGCGGGGGAAGGGAGTAAATATTCATTTTCTATTAACGAAGACCCAAGCACTGATGCAAAAAACAATATAAGACATATCCTGAAAATAATCCCTAGCGCATCTTTTGGAGCCAAAAATAATATGACCCAGTTATATTTTCGGGGAAAAAACTGTAGCTACTTGGTGGAAGAAATGACCCTTTGATATGTATGCAGAGAGTCATTTGTGTCTCATTTCTTTTAGGGGTAGCTTTACCTAAAAATACGGATACATAAATATCATTCAGTTGAGGCAGCAAAATTATTAAAATAGGTGTTTTTATTGTAAGAACTCATGTCCGTGACATCTCAATTATGTATTACGATCTGCAGTACCTGGCGTTACCTGGGATAGTAACTGTCTCTCTGTTTCTCTCCCAGTGTCGTCTCCCTATCTCTCGCTTTCCTCGACTGTCTCTTTCCCCGACTGCATTGTGACATGCCAATATTCGATTCAAGGGCATGGCTACGCATTTTTCTGAAGTTCTGGCTGCAAAGTGGCTCCCAGCTCCATTGACTTTAATGGAGGCAGGTTTTTTTGGCAAATAACTAAAGCACGGGGTTGAAATTTCCCCTCAAAACATAGTCTATGACGTTCCCCGAGTCAAATTGGGTGTCTATGGAAAGATTCGTGATTGTACATGCGACGGTGCGAATTCCTTTAGCGGACATACACTCAGCTTTATATATTAGATATGCAATGCTATGCAACTGCAATTAATGAGTTCATGGATTCCATCATTGTTACACACATGAATAATGTCAGGTAGGTATAAGCCATTCTCCAGCAACAAGGTGACCTCTAGTGATGAGGGCGCGCTACCATGCTTGGGTGGTCAATACTTGTAACGAGCAGTTGGATGCTCGGATGGGCGCGACCCAAGTATCCGAGTATAATGGGGAATGTATTTTTCCAGGAAATACTCCGGAAAAATGCTTGCATGTCCCACTGACTTTCATTATACTTGAGTCGCGCCCATCAAAGCAATCACCTGCTCGCTACAAGTACTGACCACCCAAGCAATGGTAGCGCGCCCTCATCACTAGTGACCTCATTGGAGGGACCCTAACCAGGCATCAAGTGAACCAGGGACGAGATATCTTGCGGATCTTGTTCTGTATTTTCATGAGCGTTGTTTCATTGTGTGGATTACCAGCCAGCAATGAAAATACTACACACACTAGTTTTGCTTTTGGTTCCTGGTGTCATGATAGTGCGTCTCGCCATATGAATTATTGGCCTTGATAGAACTGAATTCTCCCTTTTGACAGCTAACATAGTAAAAAAAAAAAATCAAAAATATATGAGGATATTCAATAACTGACTGGGGCTGATGAAAATTGTGTCATCGTGTGAAGTAGTGTTCTCAGAATACCACATATACAGCCTATTAGCTGCTGATGTCATACTTTATATTATGTCATCATATGGATGAATTATGATGTACGGTAACTGAAAAAATACACATTAGCATTATAAGTTCTGAACAGCCAAGAGTGAAACTAAAGGCCCCGTTACACGCTAGGATTTATCTGACAATCTCGTTAGCGATGTGACTCGCCCAGTTACGATTTGCTGAGATCGCTCATAGGTCGTTTATTAGCGGTCACACGTAACGATCTTACAAGCGACGCAAAATCGTTCAGAGATATATTGTTTGACCAAGGCGGTCGTGTGGATGCTGTTCATCGTTTGGGTGTCAAACGTAGCAATATGTCTGCTGCGTTCCAAACGATGAACAATATTTTGAAACTGAATGACGTGTAAGCGATCAACGATTTTCACCCTATTTGCGATCGTTCGAAGTCGCACGTAGGTGTCACACGCAACGCCGCCGCTAACGATGACAGAAGTGCGTTACAGAAACCGTGACCCTGACGGCATATCGTCAGATAAATCGTAGCGTGTAACGCCGCCTTAAGGCCCTGTTCACATTACATTTCCGCCTTGTGTTTGGATTCCATCTGAAGTTCAAAGAGAGAAATGAGATTCCGACAAAGTCAAGATGGAGCAGCTCACTATGAGGCAGACCGTCTTACGGCTTCAGATGGAAGCCCCGAGGAAGCTACAAACATGTGGCAAAAGTTTAATAAGAACCCAGCCTGTTTTTGCAAAGAGATATCATTATTGAGAATATCTGAGTGATTTGTTGAATAGTAACCATTTTATAAAGGAATTTTTTAGCCAAGTAGGAAAGTGCGGCACTGGGCAGGGCCCAGACCTGGAGCGACAGAGGTTTCAGATCTACTGATCTTATCGAATTAGTCTTTGAAAGAACTACATGCTCATATAAATAGTTTGGGGTGTGAAAATCTGCTGCTCACTTGAAAGCCCCCCCCATATACCCTAAAGTCAGAAAAGCGCACTGATTTCAGTGGGACCAGTCAACCATCTAATGAGTGTAGCAAACAAGGGCAAAGTGCGGTTCTTTGGCTATCCTTGTCCGGCCTGTTGACCAGGACAACAGAGTCTAGAAATAAAGTTGTCTCGTACCAAGCGACCGCTTCCACCGCGCATCTCAATTTTACCAGTGTCTGCATCCCCAGGGTCCAGATACTGGTGAATACAATGATGGAACAGGGAGCCATCTGCTCCTTTTTCTACCATTGAGCTTGTGAGTCTGAGAGCACAGCAGGCGTGATGATGTCACTACATGGCGCCTGCTGTGCGGAGCTCAGCACACTGCACAGAGCGGAGCAGCGAGGAACAGCTAGGTGAGTTTTCATTTTTTATTAAACTGTCAGTGAGATCTTGTGAGGGCCTGTTGTGACACTGTACTAAGTGAGGGGCTGTAGGGGCATCTTCTGTGGAAACATCCATACCGCGTGGAGACATCATATTGTGTTTGGAGCTGTTGACCAAGATACAAAGGCTGCATAACAGGAGAAGTGTGATTTACACTTTGTTTTATAAAAAGCAGTAAATTATATGACGTTGATTAACTCCTACAGGTCAGAATAAATGTTACAATAAGCCTTATGGTGATATGTAATAGCAGTAGCAGTGAGTCAGCATACTTATAGGGACTCTTATCAGCACAGGATGACTGTTCACACCAAGTACAGGCGCTCCTGCATCATGGTGGGGCTAATCCTTTATATACACCTTCCCACCTGCGGGTTTTCTATCTCATCCCTTCTCTGCTCTATGAAGTCAGAGCTGTCAATCACAGAAGAGGGGAGGGTGAATATTGAGGGAAAACAAGCAGGTGGGCAGGTGAATATAAATGATTGGCCGCGCCATGATGCAGGAGCGCCTGTACTTGGTGTGAGCAGTCATCCTGTGCTGATAAGTGTCCCTTTAATTCTCCTAATATTAAAGGAGTTGTTCACTACTCGGACAACCTTTCCCAATTGCAATTTCCCCTCACATGGAATAAATACACCTTATACTCACTTCCGGTGCTGGTGCCGTCGGGTCTGCTGGGGCTCCTGTAACATTGTCTGCAGGACTCGTGATATAACAATCAGCAGCCACTAAAGATCCATATCACTCACTACCATAAGATGAAACGGGCACACGGAAGAAAAGAGAGTAGAACAAGTGAGAACGGCAGCTGCTGTCTGACGTCCTCCGAATGTCAGTTACATCTGAACAAGGTGAGAGGGGAATAGGCCATGGTTTCTATACCGGGGGCTCCTGCTCTAAACTCTACACCCTCACAGACATATGAAGCTCTAAACTACACTAAATGTTGACCTATAGGTACATAAGGCTAAAATGCTGGAAATCTGTCAACTAGAGTTATTAAAAACAAAAATACTACTATCCCGAAGGATCTCAGGCTGCCATCATGGATTCCTCCACAATGAACCATTCTCATCAGCACAAGACAAGTGATCGCTAGGGAGCTCAGGTCCTTACATCAATGACAATGATCGCTAGTGAGCTCAGGTCCTTACATCAATATCAATGATCACTAGTGAGCTCAGGTCCTTACATCAATATCAATGATCACTAGTGAGCTCAGGTCCTTACATCAATATCAATGATCACTAGTGAGCTCAGGTCCTTACATCAATATCAATGATCACTAGTGAGCTCAGGTCCTTACATCAATGAAACAATGATCACTAGTGAGCTCAGGTCATTACATCAATGAAACAATGATCACTAGTGAGCTCAGGTCATTACATCAATGAAACAATGATCACTAGTGAGCTCAGGTCCTTACATCAATGACACAATGATCGCTAGTGAGCTCAGGTCCTTACATCAATGCCACAATGATCACTAGTGAGCTCAGGTCATTACATCAATATCAATGATCACTAGTGAGCTCAGGTCATTACATCAATGCCACAATGATCACTAGTGAGCTCAGGTCCTTACATCAATGACACAATGATCACTAGTGAGCTCAGGTCATTACATCAATGCCACAATGATCGCTAGTGAGCTCAGGTCCTTACATCAATGACACAATGATCACTAGTGAGCTCAGGTCATTACATCAATGACACAATGATCACTAGTGAGCTCAGGTCATTACATCAATATCAATGATCACTAGTGAGCTCAGGTCATTACATCAATGCCACAATGATCACTAGTGAGCTCAGGTCCTTACATCAATATCAATGATCACTAGTGAGCTCAGGTCCTTACATCAATGACACAATGATCACTAGTGAGCTCAGGTCATTACATCAATGCCACAATGATCACTAGTGAGCTCAGGTCCTTACATCAATATCAATGATCACTAGTGAGCTCAGGTCCTTACATCAATATCAATGATCACTAGTGAGCTCAGGTCCTTACATCAATGACACAATGATCACTAGTGAGCTCAGGTCATTACATCAATGCCACAATGATCACTAGTGAGCTCAGGTCCTTACATCAATATCAATGATCACTAGTGAGCTCAGGTCCTTACATCAATGACAATGATCACTAGTGAGCTTAGGTGGCAACGCCAATGACACAATACCTAGTGAGCTCAGGTCATTATGTCAATTGCACATTTCTTAATAAAACATATCTCACACGAATCTCCACCTCCCATTAGCAACAACATTCCTTAGATAACGGCAAATCCCACAAGTATGTTACAGATAAACGTTCTAAAGATCTGGAATCCAACTCTTGCTTCAATTGTTACCACCACTTAGGTTTCCTCTGTATTAGTCATCGTCATCGATACTAATGATATAAAGTTCAAATAAAAATAAAATAAAAAAAATTTGATTTTCATCCAAACAAAATGGATGATTTTTTTCATCCGTATGGCATCCAATTTTATATATCAAGCTGAAAACAGTTTCCTACATTAACAACTGCAATGTATCCATAAAAATCAGATGTTCTACAGATAATCTGTATGGGGTCAGATCTTTTACTTCTGCACCCATAGACTAGGTGAATCTCATCAGAAATACGGACTAGTCCAGTGTATGCGATGACCTTATTATGCAGACATTCAGTCCATTTTAAATAAGGAAAAAAAAAAAAAAAAACGTTCATTTGAAGAGTCCAATTGAATAATATTTGTCTGGGTTGTCAGTTTTTTACTTGGACGGAAAAAGACATTGTGTGAACGTAGCCTAACAGTAACAATACAAATGACATTCTGGGTCTAATAGTTTCCATGCTGAATTGGTGAGGACTTCTGCTATTGGGAAAATAATATTAATGCAAAATTGTTAAAGTGGCCTAAAGTGATACCATACAGAGAATAAAGCTCAGCAATGGCATACGACTAGCTCCATCACCATCACCAAGGGCGGCACATTGGCTCGGAGGTTAGCGCTGGTGACTGTTGCTTTGCAGCATTGAGGTCCTGGTTCAAATCCCACCAAGGACAACCTCTGCAAGGAGATTGAATGTCTTCCCTCTCTGTGTGAATTTCCTCTGTGTACTCCGGTGTTCTCCCACAATTCAAAGACATACCGATAGGGAATTTAGATTGTGAGCCCCAATGGGGACAGTGTTCCTGATGTATGTAAAGCGCTGTGGAATTCGTAGCACTATATAAAAGTTAATATAATAATAATCTTGGAAGGAAAATATAACAAAAGTGGAGTATTTTAGGTTTGGAGCCAAAAAAGCATCATCTGACCAAATACTGACATGATCAAATCAAGTTGTCAGGGAACCATTCATTGAATCAAAGGAATCTGTCACCAGGTTTTTATTATCTAATCTGAGAACAGCATATTGCAGAGTCAGAGACCCGGATTCAAGTGATGAATAAAGGGGGCTTTACACGCTACGACATCGCTCAAGTGATCTCGTTGGTGTCATGGAATTGGTGACGCACATCCGGCCGCATTAGCGATGCCGTTGCGTGTGACACCTATGAGCGATTTTGCATCATCGCAAAAACGTACAAAATCGCTCATCGGTGACATGGGGGTCCATTCTCAAATATCGTTACTGCAGCAGTAACGAAGTTGTTCCTCATTCCTGCGGCAGCACACATCGCTCCGTGTGACACCGCAGGAGCGAGGAACCTCTCCTTACCTGCCTCCCAGCCGCTATGCGGAAGGAAGGAGGTGGGCAGGATGTTCGTCCCGCTCATCTCCGCCCCTCCGCTTCTATATGGCGGCGGTTCAGTGATGCTGCAGTGACGTAGCTGTGACGCTGAACAAACCGCCCCCTTAGAAAGGAGGTGGTTCGCCGGTCACAGCGACGTCGCAGGGAAGGTAAGTACGTGTGACGGGTCTGGGCGATGTTGTGTGACACAGGCAGCGATTGGCCCGTGTCGCACAACCGATGGGGGCGGGTACGCACGCTAGCGATATCGGTACAGATATCGCAGTGTGTAAAGCGGCCTTAAGTTAAAGAGGTTGTCCATCACTTTAAAGGGAACCTTTCAGGTCCTGTATGCACCCAGGACCACGAGCAGTTCTGAGTGCATATTGCTAATCCCTGTCTAACCGTCCCTGTCTCTGGTAGCATAGCTAAAGGGATCTTTATAAAAAGTATTTCTAAAGATCCCATATGATACACTGATGAGCGCAGGGACTAGTCGCAAGAGCGTTAGTTCCTGAGCTCATTCCGCCCTCTTAGCATGTTACTACACCCACAGGGGCGTGCCATCATGCTATTCCATGCAGCATCACCAGTGGTGACGCACATACCGGTGTTCGCTCTTCTGAATGCCCGGCACTTCCAGTCATGCGCAGTAGACCTCCCTGAAGTCGGGACGCGTACACCCAGCTTCATAATACGCATTACCGGAAGTGCCCGGCATTCAGAAGAGCGGTGACAGGTACGTGCATCACCGCTGGTGATGCTGCATTGAATAGGATGTGTGGGTGTACTAACATGCTATGGGGGCGGAATGAGTGCAGGAACAAACGCCCTTGTGACTAGTCCCTGCGCTCATTAGCATATCATATGGGATCTTTAGAAATACCTTTTCTACAGATCCCTTTATCTATGCTAGTATATACAGGGACGGTTAGGCAGGAATTAGCGATATACACCTAGAACTGCTCGTGGTCCTGGGTGCATATTGCACCTGACAGGTTCCCTTTAACATTGATGGCCTATCCTTAGAATAGGACATCAAAGTCTGATTGGTGGAGGTCTGACACCCATCCCCCCCCCCCCCCCCGCCGATCAGCTGTCCCCACTGTTATCCAGAACTGCTCAGCTACTGAACTGCTCAACGCAGTTTCATCAACTCCATAGTGGTTTTGGCTGGGCACTGCACATCCACCCACTATTGATAGGAATTTTAAACCAATGGGGAGGATGTGCAGTACTTGCCACTGCCACTGTAGACATGACAGAGCTGCGTTGTAAAGCTCAGAAGCTGAGCAGTGCTGGCTGCCCCCGATACCGGAAACGGCTGATCAGCAGGGGTGCCATGTGCCACATCAGTGCCATCAATGTAAAATTAGAGGTCAACCTCACTAATGGACTGCTTAGTGTAGTCTCATACTTCACCAAAATAATTTAATGGTGTTTCCCACGATCAGCAAAAATTAGGTTAAGAGTAAATAACACAGAAAAAAAAAAAAAAAAAAAGGACCCCTAGTGAAATATTCTGTACATGACTGTCATACTAACATGTAAAGAGTCCACGTGATCACTACAGGATCCGGGCTGTGACTTACTATGGCCATTTGTCAGTCCAACATAAGTGAATGGAGCACTGGTCGAGCATGCCCGCAAGCACTGTATTCACATAGGGAAAAGTATTAAGAGGAAAAAGCTCTTTAAAAGAGAATCTGTCAGCAGGTTTTTACTACCTCACCTGAGAGCAGCATGATGTAGGCAAAGAGATTCTGAATCCAACCATGTATCACTTAAACTAGGTTCAGCCGTTCTCACAATCAAAGGATTGAGTTTTAAGCATGTAGCTGAGCTGGGAGAGCTGTCCCGCCCACACCAGGCTCTCAATAGAGATTGGGCATTGACAGGTGTCAATCACAGCAGGGGGGGTGTCAGACTTCTCTGCACCTGCCTTTCTAGTCCTGCAATGTTAATTACAGGGTATTAAAGCCTTTAGTTTCAGTAAACAATAGTGCACACACATATAAGAGAGGCACAGTTGCTTTTTGTTTTTTAACCCCTACATCATGCTGTCCTCAGCTTACATAGCAAAAACCTGCTGCCAGATTCCCTTTAAGCCAAAAATAGGGGTTAAGGAAACTGAAGAATTGCAACACAAAGTACACTGTTAGGCCCTGTGCGCACACTGCATTTTTACCCGCGGTTTTGCTGCAAAAATTTCTTGAGAAATGTTTGTAACCTTTCTGCAGACATTTCCCAGCAAAACCTATGGGAAAAAAAAAAAAAAGATCTGTGCGCACACTGCGTTTTTTTCTCAAGAACATTCTTTCTGCAGAATTTCTTGAGAAAATGTGCATGTCACTTCTTTTCCGCAGGTACCTGCGTTTTTTGCCATAGATAACGGTAAAAACCGCAGGGACCAACTTGCGGTAAATCCGTGGCAAAACCGCGGGTGCGGGATTCTTTCAGAGGGTCCGTTTTTTTCTTAAGAAAATGGCACTTTCTAGTGCATACATGGCCTAAAGGGTGCTTTACACGAGACGACTGATCGTGCGATAGATTGTCGGGGTCACGGCTTTTGTGACGCACATCCGGCATCGCTTGCGACGTCGGGCTGTGTGACACCTCCGAGCGACGCAGTATCACTCACAAATCGTGAGTCGTGTACTCGTCTCTTGGTTTCATAATCTCATTTAATTAAAATGGAGCCGGTTGCTCATCGTTCCCGGGGTAGCACACACCTCTCCGTGTGACACCCCGGGAACGATGAACAGCAGCTTACCTTCGTCCCGTGGCACCCGCTGGCTATGCGGAAGGAAGGGGGTGGGCAGGATGTTTACGTCCCGCTCATCTCCACCCCTCCGCTTCTATTGGCCGGCGGCTGTGTGACGTCACTGTGACGCCAAACGCCCCTCCCCCTTCAGGAAGAGGATGTTCACCGCCCACAGCGACGTCGCACAGCAGGTAAGTGCGTGTGACGGGGGTTAACTACTTTGTGCGCCACTGGCAACTAATTGCCCGTGACGCACAAACGATGGGGGCGGGTACGATCGATCGTGAAATTGCACGATAGATCGTACCGTGTAAAGCAGGCTTAAAGCCCATACATTCTCAGGGAATATTCTCTACTCCTTCCTTATCTTAGAAATCATCCAGATGTAAAAACATGCACGTAGCATGTTACGGTGCTGCCCATGAACGCTCGGCTGGAGCATTAATCACAAAACAGAACAAACATGCAGAGCGAACTAAACCATCGCATGGACCCGGGGAATAGTTCTACTGGAACCACACGAAGCCAGACGTGGCTCCAGCGAGACGTTCTTCCCCTAGATTTCCCATCAGGACCTGCATGTGTGATTCTAGCCCTAAATAATGCGGATTTATGGCACTTCATTTATATTTAAAACAAGTCAAAAGCCAACTTTTTTGGTTTCCTTGTGTTCGGGAAGTTGTAGACAATTGATCTCGCTCCCAGCACTAGTGACAAGCTGGAGGTAAATTATACGCTTGTCTAAAGATAAAAGACTTGTCGCTGCCCCACCCAAGTATCCCATGATCATTAAACATCTCCAGGGAAAGAGTTCACGGGCCCTGGGAAGATTACTCTGGCAAGGCTTTGTTTTTTCCACCTATTCAAAAAGGGCAGAGGATAAACTTTCCTCCAGCAGACACTCTCTCTGAGCGAGGACGCCCGAAATCTGAAGAGCAGGGACCGGCCCAGAGCAAAGGAAACAGGAAATCCATTACATTGTGGCCTAAAATTAAAACGCAGAATATGACTTTTCCAGATAATCCAAGGTTAATGGACAAAATAAAGAATTACTACTATAAGAAGCGAAAAGACAAATCCGACATCACCATAACTAAAGTTATAAAGACCTTTAGAAGTTTTTAATCTAGCAGAAAAAAAGCCATTAGGCTGAAAGGAATATCATACGCTGTTCTTGCCATCAAATGTCACGGGAAACCTTGAGAAAAAGTGGACGTAGACTCAAAACACCGGGATGGGTTTTATTCACAAGTAGTCCCTTTTATTTTTGCCTTTTTTTCTGATTTTTGAGCTCCAGACAAAACAAAAGTGCCTCAGGAAATATAGGATCCTTCATTTCTTCACTGATTTTCGGCTGTTGGCTAAATCAACCAAAACAGGTTTCCTATTACCAAACAGCATGTGCTGAGTAGGATGTCCAAACTGGAAAGCCTAGTACATATGTCCTATAGATAAACACCCCTGGACCTCTCTGTGTAAGCAACATCCCAGGAGACTTGGTACAACCATAACAGCAGCCGCTGCAGGTGACGTGTGTGTCCACCTAAGATAACAGCTGACCGCCAGGAGATCCAGCAGCGGATGGAAGAATAAGAGAAAACTGGGGAAGAGTAAGAGGAAACTAGGAAAGAGTGAGAGGAAACTAGGAAAGAGTGAGAGGAAACTAGGGAAGAGTGAGAGGAAACTAGGAAAGAGTGAGAGGAAACTAGGAAAGAGTGAGAGAAACCTAGGGAAGAGTGAGAGAAACCTAGGAAAGAGTGAGAGAAAACTAGGGAAAGAATGAGAGAAAACTAGGAAAGAGTGAGAGAAAACTAGGGAAAGAATGAGAGAAAACTAGGGAAAGAATGAGAGAAAACTAGGGAAAGAATGAGAGAAAACTAGGAAAGAGTGAGAGAAACCTAGGAAAGAGTGAGAGAAACCTAGGAAAGAGTGAGAGAAACCTAGGAAAGAGTGAGAGAAACCTAGGAAAGAGTGAGAGAAACCTAGGGAAGAGTGAGAGAAACCTAGGAAAGAGTGAGAGAAACCTAGGAAAGAGTGAGAGAAACCTAGGAAAGAGTGAGAGAAACCTAGGAAAGAGTGAGAGAAACCTAGGAAAAGAGTGAGAGAAACCTAGGGAAGAGTGAGAGAAACCTAGGAAAGAGTGAGAGAAACCTAGGGAACAGTGAGAGAAAACTAGGGAAGAGTGAGAGAAAACTAGGGAAGAGTGAGAGAAAACTAGGGAAGAGTGAGAGAAACCTAGGGAAGAGTGAGAAACCTAGGGAAGAGTGAGAAACCTAGGGAAGAGTAAGAGAAACCTAGGGAAGAGTGAGAGAAAACTAGGGAAGAGTGAGAGAAAACTAGGGAAGAGTGAGAGAAAACTAGGGAAGAGTAAGAGAAAACTAGGGAAGAGTGAGAGAAAACTAGGAAAAAGTGAGAGAAAACTAGGAAAGAGCAAGAGAAACCTAGGGAAGAGTAAGAGAGACCTAGGGAAGCGTAAGGGTGGAAACACATCTATGCGAGTAAAATCGGTCCGACTGGGCTGAAAAAAACTCGGAGGATCCAGCAGTGGCCGCGATTAACCTCAGTGACAGTTCAGCTGATCGCGCTACTCACCTCAGTTGCTGTGTGGAGGTGACCGGAGCGGCGGTGTCTTCTGCAGCTCCTGTCACCATGCTGGAGGTCCGTGGATTACGCCGGATATGGAGGGCTTTTTGGGGCTTATTAAATTGGTAATGAGGGAATTTGTGTTTTTTATTTCTAATAAAGGATTTTTTCATGTGTGTGTGTGTTTATTTACTGTAACTTACAGATTAATCATGGAGGGTGTCTCATAGACGCCTGACATGATTAATCTAGGATTTAGTGGCAGCTATGGGCTGCCATTAACTCCTTATTACCCCGATTTGCCAACGCACCAGGGCAAATCGGGAAGAGCCGGGTACAGTCCCAGAACCGTCGCATATAATGTATGCGGCAATTCTGAGCGGCTGCTGACTGATATTGTTAGGCTGGGGGGCTCCCCATAACGTGGAGCTCCCCATCCTGAGAATACCAGCCTTCAGCCGTATGGCTTTATCTGGCTGGTATTAAAATTGGGGGGGGATCGCACGCCATTTTTTTAAATTATTTATTTATTTCACTGCACAGTATAGACCCGCCCACCGGCTGCTGTGATTGGGTGCAGTGTGACACCTGTCACTCAGCGTGGGGGCGTGTCTCACTGCAACCAATCATAGGCGCCTGTGGGCGGGGAAAGCAGGGAATACGAGATTGTTTAATGAGCGGCCGGCTTTTTCAAAATAGTAAAAGCCGCCGCAGCAGTGTGAATGCCGTGCAGCGCCGCGCCGGGGATCGGGGAATGGTGAGTATGAGAGAGGAGGGGTAAATGACCGACAGACTGTGAGAGAGGGACAGAGATAGTGACGGACCGACAGAGAGAGAATAGAGACCGAGAGGGAGAGACCGACTGACAGAGAATAGTGATTGACAGACATTGGGAGACATCGCTCGTTTCCAGTGTTTTAGGAAACATGCGAGAAATGTATTTAGAAAATCGGATGTCACTAGGATGGTGTGAGTGCCGTCCCGTGACATCCGATTTTTTACACGCTCCCTGAGACTTGCATTGGAGAAACTCGCAGTAGAAACTCGCAAAAAAGCAGCATGCTGCGATTTTTTTCTCAGTCCGATTCGGACTGAGAAAAAAAAAAAATCGCAGATGAGAGCTGAATCATTCACTAACATGTGTCCGATTCCAATGCGAGATTTTCTCGCATTACTCTACTGCGAGAAACTCGCAAGTGAGAAGCAGCCCTAAGAGAAACCTAGGGAAGAGTAAAAGAAAACTAGGGAAGAGTAAGAGAAAACTAGGGAAGAGTAAGAGAAAACTAGGGAAGAGTGAGAAAACTAGGGAAAAGTGAGAGGAACTAGGAAAGAGTAAGAGGAACTAGGGAAGAGTAAGAGGAACTAGGGAAAAGTGAGAGAAAACTGGGGAAGAGTAAGAGGAGGAACTAGGGAAGAGTAAAAGGAGGAACTAGAGAAGAGTGAGAGAAAACTAGGAAAGAGTGAGAGAAAACTAGGAAAGAGTGAGAGAAAACTAGGAAAGAGTGAGAGAAAACTAGGAAAGAGTGAGAGAAAACTAGGAAAGAGTGAGAGAAAACTAGGAAAGAGTGAGAGAAAACTAGGAAAGAGTGAGAGAAAACTAGGAAAGAGTGAGAGAAAACTAGGAAAGAGTGAGAGAAAACTAGGGAAGAGTAAGATGAACTAGGGAAGAGTAAGAGGAACTAGGGAAGAGTAAGAGGAACTAGGGAAGAGTAAGAGGAACTAGGGAAGAGTAAGAGGAACTAGGGAAGAGTAAGAGGAACTAGGGAAGAGTAAGAGGAACTAGGGAAGAGTAAGAGGAACTAGGGAAGAGTAAGAGGAACTAGGGAAGAGTAAGAGGAACTAGGGAAGAGTAAGAGGAACTAGGGAAGAGTAAGAGGAACTAGGGAAGAGTAAGAGGAACTAGGGAAGAGTAAGAGGAACTAGGGAAGAGTAAGAGGAACTAGGGAAGAGTAAGAGGAACTAGGGAAGAGTAAGAGGAACTAGGGAAGAGGAAGAGGAACTAGGGAAGAGGAAGAGGAACTAGGGAAGAGTAAGAGGATCTAGGGAAGAGTAAGAAGAACTAGGGAAGAGGAAGAGGAACTAGGGAAGAGGAAGAGGATCTAGGGAAGAGGAAGAAGAACTAGGGAAGAGGAAGAAGAACTAGGGAAGAGTAAGAGGAACTAGGGAAGAGTAAGAGGAACTAGGGAAGAGTAAGAGGAACTAGGGAAGAGTAAGAGGAACTAGGGAAGAGTAAGAGGAACTAGGGAAGAGTAAGAGGAATTAGGGAAGAGTAAGAGGAACTAGGGAAGAGTAAGAGGAACTAGGGAAGAGTAAGAGGAACTAGGGAAGAGTAAGAGGAACTAGGGAAGAGTAAGAGGAACTAGGGAAGAGTAAGAGGAACTAGGGAAGAGTAAGAGGAACTAGGGAAGAGTAAGAGGAACTAGGGAAGAGTAAGAGGAACTAGGGAAGAGTAAGAGGAACTAGGGAAGAGTAAGAGGAACTAGGGAAGAGTAAGAGGAACTAGGGAAGAGTAAGAGGAACTAGGGAAGAGTAAGAGGAACTAGGGAAGAGTAAGAGGAACTAGGGAAGAGTAAGAGGAACTAGGGAAGAGTAAGAGGAACTAGGGAAGAGTAAGAGGAACTAGGGAAGAGTAAGAGGAACTAGGGAAGAGTAAGAGGAACTAGGGAAGAGTAAGAGGAACTAGGGAAGAGTAAGAGGAACTAGGGAAGAGTAAGAGGAACTAGGGAAGAGGAAGAGGAACTAGGGAAGAGTAAGAGGATCTAGGGAAGAGTAAGAAGAACTAGGGAAGAGGAAGAGGAACTAGGGAAGAGGAAGAGGATCTAGGGAAGAGGAAGAAGAACTAGGGAAGAGGAAGAAGAACTAGGGAAGAGTAAGAGGAACTAGGGAAGAGTAAGAGGAACTAGGGAAGAGTAAGAGGAACTAGGGAAGAGTAAGAGGAACTAGGGAAGAGGAAGAGGAACTAGGGAAGAGTAAGAGGATCTAGGGAAGAGTAAGAAGAACTAGGGAAGAGGAAGAGGAACTAGGGAAGAGGAAGAGGATCTAGGGAAGAGGAAGAAGAACTAGGGAAGAGGAAGAAGAACTAGGGAAGAGTAAGAGGAACTAGGGAAGAGTAAGAGGAACTAGGGAAGAGTAAGAGGAACTAGGGAAGAGTAAGAGGAACTAGGGAAGAGTAAGAGGAACTAGGGAAGAGTAAGAGGAACTAGGGAAGAGTAAGAGGAACTAGGGAAGAGTAAGAGGAACTAGGGAAGAGTAAGAGGAACTAGGGAAGAGTAAGAGGAACTAGGGAAGAGTAAGAGGAACTAGGGAAGAGTAAGAGGAACTAGGGAAGAGTAAGAGGAACTAGGGAAGAGTAAGAGGAACTAGGGAAGAGTAAGAGGAACTAGGGAAGAGTAAGAGGAACTAGGGAAGAGTAAGGAACTAGGGAAGAGGAAGAGGATCTAGGGAAGAGGAAGAAGAACTAGGGAAGAGTAAGAGGAACTAGGGAAGAGTAAGAGGAACTAGGGAAGAGTAAGAGGAACTAGGGAAGAGTAAGAGGAACTAGGGAAAAGTGAGAGAAAACTAGGGAAGAGTAAGAGGAGGAACTAGGGAAGAGTAAGAGGAGGAACTAGGGAAGAGTGAGAGAAAACTAGGGAAGTGTAAGAGGAACTAGGGAAGAGTAAGAGGAGGAACTATGGAAAAGTGAGAGAAAACTAGAGAAGAGTGAGAGAAAACTAGAGAAGAGTAAGAGGAACTAAGAGAAAACTAGAGAAGAGTGAGAGGAACTAGGGAAGAAGGTCCATCCAGTAAGAGAAAAACTTTCAAAACGGAAATGGTCTACAAAAACTAAATTCATAAAAATTTAGAAATCGCTGCAATTTTGCCAAATACAGAGTCAGAGTCAATCTCTTTTTTTATTCACATGGAAAAAAAAATCTGTGTTCTAAGAAGAATAAACCAGAGATGCACATATAGTGAAACCCCAAGGAGTTCACGGTTAGCATTTCTGAAATCCAAAATATATTCTAGCGGTACTTGAACGCCAATAATGCTATAAAAGTTAAAAACGTAAAATATATAGTTAGCGATTTTTCATCAAAGAGTGCAAAAGCCATCCAACCACTTTAAGGTGTACCCAAATATGGATGGTCCCCAAACATTATTGTCCTGGCCCTCGATATGTCAAAACCAGACCTCATCTGGATGGGGAGCGAAAAGTAAACCAGGTATCGCTCGCAATTAAAGTGTGTGTGGAAAAGATAGGTGGGTAAGGGTACTGAACCTTGGAGGGGGTCACACACCCCAATACAAATATAGGGCATGCACACCTTGAATATTAAATTAATGTACAGATGCACAAATCTGCTACGTGGCCCATGTATAGATTTCCAACACAAAGTTTTAATTGCGAGCGATGCCTGGTTCACTTTTCACTCCCCATTCAGATGAGGTTGGTTGGCACATAGTGCGGTAGGATAATAGTTTTTAGGGACCATCCATATTAAAAGGTACCCTTTGACGTGGCTGGATGGCTTTGGGTTCTTTGATCATATATTCTAGTGTTAACCTTACTATAACTGGATTAACTCACCATTCTTCCCATCCAGACTACATTTCCTTTCTACACACATTTGTGGGGAAATTTGTGCTATTGTGAAATTTTTATCCACTAAACGAAACAAATAGGTACTGTGCCGCACCATGTGCAAACAAAAACTCAATCTTATCAAACTCAATGAACAAGGTAAACAATCCAAAACATTATTGTAGACTCATAACTTTTTAGTTCTATACAGATCACTCGGTACCCATAAGAGAAATACGGTGCCTTGCGAAAGTATTGGGCCCCCTTGAATTTTTCAACCTTTTCCCACATTTCAGGCTTCAAACAAAGTTTAAAAATTTTATTTTTTTGGTGAAGAATCAACAAGTGCGACACAATTGTGAAGTTGAACGAAATGTATTGCTTATTTTAAACTTTTATAAAAAATAATAAACTGAAAATTGGGGCGTGCAATATTATTCGGCCTCTTTACTTTTAGTGCAGCAAACTCACTCCAGAAGTTCATTGAGAATCTCTGAATGATCCAATGTCGTCCTAAATGACTGATGATGATAAATATAAGCCACCTGTGTGTAATCAAGTCTCCGTATAAATGCACCTGCTCTGTGATAGTCTCAGAATTCTGTTTAAAGCACAGAGAGCATCATGAAGACCAAGGAACACAACAGGCAGGTCCGTGATACTGTTGTGGAGACGTTTAAAGCCGGATTTGGTTACAAAAAGATTTCCACAACTTTAAACATCCCTAGAACCACTGTGCAAGCGATCATATTAAAATGGAAGGAGTATCATACCACTGCAAATCTACCAAGACCCGGCCGTTCCTCAAAAATTTCATTTCAAACAAGGAGAAGACTGATCAGAGATGCAGCCAAGAGGCCCATGAACACTCTGGATGAGCTGCAGAGATCTACAGCTGAGGTGGGAGAGTCTGTCCCTAGGACAATCAGTCGTGCGCTGCACAAATCTGGCCTTTATGGAAGAGTGGCAAGAAGAAAGCCATTTCTCAAAGATATCCATAAAAAGTGTTGTTTAAAGTTTGCCACAAGCCACCTGGGAGACACACCAAACATGTGGCAGAAGGTGCTCTGGTCAGATGAAACCAAAATCGAACTTTTTGGGCACAATGCCAAACGATATGTTTGGCGTGAAAGCAACATAGCTCATCACCCTGAACACACCATCCCCACTGTCAAACATGGTGGTAGCAGCATCATGGTTTGGGCCTGCTTTTCTTCAGGAGGGACAGGGAAAATGGTTAAAGTTGATGGGAAGATAGATGGAGCCAAATACAGGACCATTCTTGAAGACAACCTGTTGGAGTCTGCAAAAGACCTGAGACTGGGACGGAGATTTGTCTACCAACAAGACAATGATCCCAAACATAAAGCAAAATCTACAATGGAATGGTTCACAAATAAACATATCCAGGTGTTAGAATGGCCAAGTCAAAATCCAGACCTGAATTCAATCGAGAATCTGTGGAAAGAGCTGAAAACTGCTGTTCACAAACGCTCTCCATCCAACCTCACTCAGCTCGAGCTGTTTGCAAAGGAAGAATGGGCAAGAATTTCAGCCTCTCAATGTGCAAAATTGATAGACACATACCCCAAGCGACTGCAGCTGTAATCACAGCAAAAGGTGGCGCTACAAAGTATTAACTTAAAGAGGCTGAATAATATTGCACGCCCCAATTTTCAGTTATTTATTTTTTATAAAAGTTTAAAATAAGCAATACATTTAATTCAACTTCACAATTGTGTCCCACTTGTTGTTGATTCTTCCCCATAACATTAACATTTTTATCCTTATGTTTAAAGCCTGAAATGTGGGAAAAGGTTGAAAAATTCAAGGGAGCCGAATACGTTCGCAAGGCACATTATATATACACACATTATATATATATACACACACACACACACACACACACACACACACACACACACACACACACACAGCGTGTGAAGTATTGAGCACGTCAACAATTTCCTAAGTAACTTCTAAAGGTGCTACTGACATGAATGTCTCACCAAATATCAGTAACAGCCCATCCAATCTACACAGGCAAAGAAATCAAACCATAGAAGTCCATACATTAACTTGCTAAAAAAAAAATACTGGGAAATGACAGAGAAAAACTATTCAAACACATGAAGAAAGAGGTGCAAATAAATCATGACATCAGCTGAAATCTATCAGTAATTATAAAGCAATCCTGCTACTGAGTGAAAAATAATATATCAGCTAGTTCAACTGATGGCCTATAGGAGTCTCATTACCACGGTGCCACACAAGAAACATCTCATGATGGGTAAAACCAGTGAGCTGTCTCAAAACCTTTGCAACCTTATTGTTGCAAATCATACTAATGGCATTAGTTACAGAAGAATTTGTAAACTACTGAAAGTTCCAGTGAGCATTGTTGGGGCCACAATTCTGAAATGGAAAAACTTAAAGGGAACCTGTCATCAGAAATTTGGCTTTCAACCTAAAAGTTTCCCCCTCTGCAGCTCGTGGGCTGCATTCTAGTAAGGTTTCTATACTTTTTGTGCCCCCTTTTAAACCAAAATAAATACTTTATAAAACTGTACCTTTCGGTTTGAAAATCTTGTAAATCATCCATGGGGGCGGGCCGTGTGGCGTCCGTTGCTGTATCTTACGCCGTCCCCCATGCTCCAAATCATCCCTCATAACGCCGCCCACTGCGCCCATGCACGCCGGGACACCTAGTGACGTGGTCGCACGCACGAGAGTATGGGCGGCGCTGTGATTGCATCGCAAGTGCCCGCCCATACTCTCGTGGGCGCGCTCTCCCCTCTGTACGTCGCTCAGATCCTCAGCTTCTCCTGTGCTGTGCTGCTCCGCTCCTCCCATCTATTTCCTGCTGTAGGGTACGATGGGAAGGAGGTGACGTCGGGCTGGCACAGAACGCTGGAGGCAAGGGTGAAAGGGCGGGCACGAGAGTATGGGCGGGCACTTGCGATGCAATCACAGCGCCGCCCATACTCTCGTACCTGCGACCACGTCACTAGGTGTCCCGGCGTGCACGGGACCTCGGGGGCAGTGGGCGGCGTTATGAGGGATGATTTGGAACATGAGGGACGGCGTAAGGGACAGCAACGGACGCCACACGGCCCGCCCCCATGGAGAATTTACAAGATTTTCAAACCGAAAGGTACAAGTTTATAAAGTATTTATTTTGGTTTAAAAGGGGGCACAAAAAGTATAGAAACCTTACTAGAATGCAGCCCATGAGCTGCAGAGGGGGAAACATTTAGGTTGAAAGCCAAATTTCTGATGACAGGTTCCCTTTAATTTCAACATAAACCAGCTACGCCCAAATTCACCCCGCAAGATTTCAGATAGAGTGAAATGAATCAGAAAAGCTGTCCAAGAGCCAAGAACCACCTGTGGAGAGCTACAGAAAGACCTGGAATCAGTAGGTGTAATTGTTTCAAAGAAAACAATAAGTAGTGCACTCAGCCTCCATGGCTTGTATGCATGCTAAGCACACAAGACGTCATTGCTGAGTAAAAAGCAAAAGTTTAAAGTTTGATCAACAACATTTAGACAAGCCTGTGAAATACTGGGAGAATATAGTCTGGTCAGATGAGACCAAAATTGAACTCTTTGGATACCATAATACACACCATGTTTGGAGGCCAAAAGGCACTGTATATTACCCCCAAAATACCATACCATTAGTGAAGATATTAGGTGGGAACATCCATTGGGTGTGGTTCAGCATACGGCACTGTCAAACTTCATGTGATTGAAGTTGGGATAAATGGACAAAGGCACCAAGACATTCTTGATAAAAATTCTGCTGCCATCTACCAGGATGATGAAGAAGAAACAAGGGTGGACATTTCAGCAAGACAATGATCCCAAACACATAGCTAAGGAAACGGTCAATTGGTTTCAAAGAAGGAAAATAAAGCTGGAAGAAAGGCCCAGCCAATCACCTGTCTTGAATCCAATAGAAAATGTATGGACAGAACTAAAGCTCAAAGTTCAAAGAAGGCGCCCACGTGACATTCAGGATATGGAATAGTGTTTGTGTGGAAAAATGGTCGAAAATCACACCAGAGCAATGCATGTGACTAGTTTCTCCATACAGGAGGGGTCTTGAAAATTCATCACCAACAAAAGTTTTTGTAAGAAGTATTAAATACATTTCAGTAAGTGTGTTCAATACTTTTTCCCTGTGTCATTTCTCATAATCACACATCACTAAATTTCTTTATATCTATGGTTTGATATCTTTGCCTGTGTGGATTGGATGAGTTGTTAACGACATCTGGTGAGAACTTAATGTCATAAGCACCTTTAGAAATATATTTACTTAGAAAATTGGTGAGGAGTTCAATACTAATTCACCCGCTGTAAATTTATATACACACAAAACACGTCTGGAGGAATGTATAGTTTAAGGCAATATACATCCGGTTTCTCCCAATTGCTTAGACTGACAAGGTACTGACAGTTATGAATGACATTAGTGGTCCGGAAGATGGCCATATAACATCAGCCATTGTCACATGTGAAGACATTGAGTAACTCCAGAGACAAGACTTGCCTAAAAATGGGAAGTGTTGGAATTAATGTTCAGTAGAGCACTTTCATTCTTAGTGATCTGTCCCCGCTTTGCCTTAAGAATGGGCTCACACTTACAAGCTACACTGGAGGTCAACATTAGAGAACAATGGATGAGCACTTGCTTTTTCAGTAATTATGTAATCTACAGTGATCAACATTTGAAGGATTTCTGTTAGGCGTACACCATGCCACTAGAACAGGGTTTCACAAAAGACCCAACCTTATCATAAAACCTTTATTTTACCCAAAATGTGATCATAATTAGACACCAACAATGACTGTAGCACAGAGAAAGATTATAACTAAATTTCCTATAGGTAACAACAGTCACCAATCAGTAGGAAGTGTACAGGCCTTTGCTTTGAATGACTGCAGCCCATCTGCAGCCACAGGACATCACTAGTCTCTCACACTGCTCTGGTGTGATTTTGGTCCACTCGGACTGTTGTGGGTTTCTTGGCCATAATTTTGTCAACAAGGATTTTCCAGAGGTTTTCTATTGGGTTTAGACCAGGGCTCTGGGCTGGCCATTTCACTGTTTCAATGTTTTCTGTTTCAATGAACAGTTTTGTTGGGTGACAGAGGGCATTGTCCTGCATGAAATTTGCTGGCTGAGTGATGAACGCAAGTAAGGAACCACGTGTTGTTGAAGAAGGTTCTGATACACACTTGCATTCACTCTGCCATGTAGCTGTAGGAGAGATCCATCTCCTGCTGCAAACAACATTCCCCAAACCATGACACTTCCTCCACCACCTTTCACTGACTTCTTAACACACTTTTAGCTTCAGCCTTTCCCCAGTTTGTCCATGAACATAATGTTTCCCATCAGAGCCAAATAAATTAAACTTGCTTTCATTACTGAAATGAACTGTGGACCACTTCTCTGTCCACACAACATGCTCCTCACCAAAGGTGAGTCTAGCCTTTTTGCTAATGAGAGGTTTAGTCACTGCAGAGTGGGCTTTCAGTCCAAATGCTCCTAAATGTTGTGACACTGTATGGCGAGACAGATCCTTACCCTGTTCAGTGCTGAACTGCCGAGCAATTCCAGCTGCAGTGTTGAAATGATTACCCATGGAGAGTCTCTGCATTATCCGGTCCTCTCTTGCACTTGTGTTCACAGGGTGGTCAGCCTTCTTGGGGGACTTGAAAGAGTTTGTGATGTTGTAAAGACGCAATATTCTCAAAATCACAGACTTGGAAAGATAAACTTATCTTGCTATGACTGATAGGGTCATCCCTTTAGCCTTCATTTGAACAACCTGCTGCTGGAGGGTTTCAGTCACTTTGGAACAGCACACCATTTTTGCAAAGTCAGTGCAAATTGGAAAGTTAGGAGCCAGTTAAATAGGGTTTGTCAGATAATTAAGGAAATTAGCACCAGGTGCCAGATTAACACCAATAACTTGCAGGCATCTGAAAGTGTTCTCTAATTTTGATCAGTGTTCTTTTTAATTTATCTCATTTACATTTTTATCATGTGCTTTACAATAAATTAAATTTATGAAATAAGCTTAAAATACTGCGAGTTTTGTCATGTTAGGATATAATCACATAGGACTACACAGTGACTGCAACATTTAGGAAATTGTGTGTTCTCTAATTTTGATCTGATTTATAGCTATGCTACAGAAGTGGGGTTTGGTAATCATGACAATACTTCTGGGGGCAATTTCTCCAGAAGGACGAAAACTACTAGAGTCTGGGTGACGACACACAACGGCCATCCTGTGTCTGTACGGTGCCCGAGCCCTAAATCTGTGTATAGAATGGAGAATAATTATTACCATCTGCAGTTTTATGGGGTTGTCAAAGATTTAGAAAAAAAAGCCCACTTAACAAGGGAGGTGATAAACTACCAAAATACCATATATTCACCTAGTAAATCTCCTGCTACTCCCGTGACAGTGCTCTGGGGGCTCCAGTAGTCTTTCCTATCTATACTGCTTTGATGATGTGCCGGCTTAGGCTGCTTTCACACATCCGGTGCGATGCGGCACAATGCAAGCCTATGGACGCCGGATGCGGCATCCTGCGGCAAAAACCACATCTGGCCGCCGGATGCGTTTTTTTTCTACTGCGCATGCTCAGTATCAAGCCGCATCCGTCAAAAACCAGACGGGCCGTATGAAAAAACTTATGCAACGGATCCGTTTTTTTCGCCGCATCCGTTGCATAGGTTTTTGAGCCGGATTGTGCCGCTCAGCACAAACCGGATGTGTGAAAGCAGCCTTACCCGCACATGGCCAATGCCGACTATCACTGGCCTCAGTAGTAGTCGCCTGCCCGCCCCGGAAGTCATCTGTTTATGGCTGTCTGCATGTCGGCGGAGACCCCAACTGCCCAATCAGTGACATCCATGTGGGTTCAGGCCAAGCCATCGAACAGAATTTCCACGGGTCCGCTCATCTCTGGTCTCGTGTCAATCTGTGTACCATCACTGCAGTGCCCAACGAAGATAGAAAGCAATGTATACACACAGCACGATCAGGACCCTTTTACTTTCCCTTGTTTATCTCTTTCCTGCCATTTTACTGTAGTGTCAGTGCCCGCTTACTGCACAGTGAGGACAAACCGCTCTTCAATCTTTAAAGTTCATGGCAAAGTGCTCAGTCAAGAGTGAAACAGCAATGCGTGGTGATGGGAAATGTGCAGACTTGCAGAGTCAGCCCTGGCACACGTCGCACAGGGTACAGCTGACCAGAGAGGGGGCACGGAGACACAAAGAGCCTTCCTCCGGGCCTGGCTGTAATCCACAAACCTGGCAGGAGCCAACACAGCTTCAAGTACACCGATCCTGGCTCCTTACATCGTACGCACTGACCTCAGGAACCAGATTCAGTGATGTGTCACATTCACCATTCACAGAAATATCACCTCAATCAGAGGAGTCTCACTGATGAGGGATCACTTTAATAAGGCAATCCCTTTAAATAAAAAAGGGGGAATTTTCTTTGCAGAGTTTAAGGGAATCTGTCCCCAGGATTTTGCCACCTAAACTGAGAGCAGTAGAACGTAGGGGCAGAGATCCTGATTCCAGCGATGTGTCACTTACTGTGCTGCTTAGTGTAGTTTTGATAAACTCCTTGTTTAATCAGCAGTAGATTATCATTAGAGGACTACTTGGCGTGCGGCCAGGTAGTCCAGCATATTCATGAGCTCTGTATAACTGCTAGATCTGCAGCCAAGAAAACATTGATTTTACTAAAATGACAGCAAACAGCTCAGTAAGTGACACATCACTGGAATCAGGGTGTTTGTCTCTACATTATGCTGCTCTCAGATGAGGTAGCAAAAACTGGGTGACAGATTTCCTTTAAAACAAAACAAGCCTTTAAAAGGGGCAAAAAATAAAAGTCACGGAGTGTAAGGAATAACTCATCGGCATTTCCCTTTTGCAGGCCTCTATGAGGCATATTGTGCTTGGGTAGTCAGTGACACTCCCCCTTCTTTTGGGCTGGCCAGCACTGCTTATGTGACCCATGCTGAAAACTGGGGGAGTGTCTCAGACTACCAATGCACTTCAAATCATAGATATACAAATTCCATGAACCATTTAAACAAGTCCCCCCGCTAGAGTTTAAAGGGGTACCCCGGGGAGATAAAAAAAATGTTGTACTGTGCCATCTCTCATACACTATGAAGCAGAGCTGGTTACTGCAGTTCTAGTATCTTTAGATCAATAAAATAGTCGCCGCTCCTCACCGCTCTGTTATAGGAGGTTACCTCACAGACCAGTGTAAAGGCCCCGTCACACGCTACGATATATCTAACGATATGTCGTCGGGGTCAGGTATTCATGACGCATATCCGGCATCGTTAGAGATGTCGTAGCGTGTGACACCTCCGAACGCCTGTGAACGAGCAAAAATACTCACCTTATCGTTGCTTGTTGACACGTCGCTCATTTTCATAATGTCGTTCCTCCTTCTGCGCGCCGGTCGTTCCTGAGGCAGCACACATCGCTCTGTGTGACACCGCGGGAACGACGAACACAGCTTACCTACGTCCCGCCGGCAATGAGGAAGGAAAGGGTGGGCGGGGTGTTCCGGCCGCTCATCTCCGCCCCTCCGCTTCTATTGGGCAGCCGCTGTGTGACGTCGCTGTGACGCCGAACGTCCCACGCCCTTCAGGAAGAGGATGTTCGCCGCCCACAGAGATGTCGTTAGGGAGATAAGTACGTGTGACGGGGGTTAACGACATTGTGCGCCACGAGCAACAAATTGCCTGTGACGCACAAACGACGGGGGCAGGTGCTATCCCACGATATATCGTAGAGTGTAATGCAGCCTTAAAGCTCTGTATGCAGCAAACAGGGGGCGTAAGGAGGGCACGGCCGCCGGCTCCATGCTTTTCCTGCGTGTCAGCCCCCTGATACTTGCTTCTATCCAGTCTTAGAACAGGGGGTGTGGACAGAAGTAAGTATCAGGGGGCTGGCAGGAAGGAACAGCATGGAGCCGGCGGCTGTGCCCTCCCTACGCCCCCCTATTCTCCGCTGCAGCACAGAGCTTTACACTGGTCTGTGACATAACGTCCCAGATGTGAGGGCTGAGGAGCGGCTACTATTTTATTGATTTACATGTGATAAAAAAAAAAATAGAACTGCAGTAACCAGCTCAGCTTTATAGTGTATGAGCGCAGGGTCAGTATAACATTTTTAATCTCCCCGGAGTACCCCTTTAAACTTTGTAGCAACCAAGCAATATATGTCTGTAGAGAAGAAACCATACAATTGAAGGAGTATTCCTATCTCCAAGATTCTATTCCAATTTGTAGTAGGTGTAATAATAAAAATATTAGCAAATATCTTCAATGTGAAATATAGCATAGCTCTCCTGATTAGCTATGCCACTTGCCTTGTGGGAAGGACATTACAGTAGCTTAGGTATCCATGGTTACGACCATGCACATAGTGACAGTTAATTACTACTGGTCATAAGCATAGATACATAAGCTGCAATGCCCTGCCCTTTCTAATAGGAGGTATTTGTTGCTGCTACTACTACTAGTCTTCTACTACTACTGCTACTACTACTAGACTACTACTAGTCTTCTACTGCTACTACTCCTACTCCTACTTCTTATTGGAATAGGATTTGGAGGCGGGAATACCCCTTAAAATTAAGCCATCTAAGCTGCCATTAGCATTTTATAGAATTTTTTTTCTTTGACAGAGCAGTTGTCAAAGAACAACGAAAATCTGATAAATAATGAAAGAGTGACAGATCCCTATGGACCATCGGTAACCTTAAAACAGTTGTCTGGCCACAGCACATTGATGACCTGTATTTCGGAGAGGCCATCAATACGAGATCGGAGTAGATACGGCACGGCGTCCTCACTGACCAGATGTGATTTGCCCTGGTGGCACGGTGATTGGTACGGCACAACTCAGCTCTAGTGATGAGACAGCACAAAAGATCTCAGTACTCAAAACGAGAATGTCAGACATTCAGAAATGCTCAACTCGACTACAGAGCACCATAGGAGTCAATGGGTGACTCGAGCACATTTTTCCTGAGTCTCCATTCTGTTATCTACCCTGAAATAGCCCCCGTCCACTACACTCCCCATCATCCACGTGCAGCAGACATCACTCTGCTACCTCCGTTGCATCTTCCAGGCTACCAGTCATCTCACAGTAACTTCCGTTTTGTGTGCGCGCAATCCAAATGCCCCCCCCCCCCGCTATGAAAAGACTATTTGCATATTTAAAATCCAAGAGGAGCATTGTATGGCATAAATGTCTCCTTATGCCAACTCATCTGTGTCCACAAATAGAAATGTTCCGCCTTCGACCCTTTGTCAGAGGCCTCCCCGCCTGGAAGTGTCTGGTTTGGCTCCTTATCCTAAGTCACGTGGCAAAACTTGTTGTCTTTTAGGGTGGTAATCCCCAATAGGTGGCGCTAGTGTTCCTGTCCTCTTCCTATCTAAAGAGGATATTTGCATAGAGACAGAAGATGTGACGACCGATGAAGATTTTTTTCCTATGTAGTAATTCATATCAAAGCCAAGTCAAAGATCTCATCAGCATTGGGAACGTCAATGTCAGAAATAGACTGGTAGAGGTTATTTCTTTACAAACAGCTAAGGCTCTGTTCACATCACATTGTGGCCTTACCCCCGATGACCCAGAGACATATAATACCTCTGTCAGACGGCTGTGCTGTGTAGGCAGACTATATTATACGCTGTATGGAATAGCGGTATACAGCAGTCAGCCAAAGGATTGTTAGCCATCCGATCTCTTACACAGGCCAATAATCGAAAACTAGGGTTCTTAGCAACCTTTTTAAAAAGGGCTTTAATAGGGTAGTCCCATCTTTTGGCGCTTCCAGAAAAGCTAATGGAGAGCACAGCTCCTCTGTTCCGACCACGGCACGCGATGTGATGCCATTTTCCAGTAAGATGCGGGTTCTTGCATTGATCATCAGATCCTCTGCCATAAATATAATAAACTAGCTGTACTGCTCGGCTTCGCCCGGGTTAATAACTGCTGTTAACAAAATAGAATGTATTAACAAAAATGTATTCTGCACACAAAAAACACAAAACAAATAGATATAAATGTAATTATAATGTCTGTCTCCCCCTCTGTATATATCGCTCTTTGTCTGTCTGTCTCTTTCCCTGTCTGTCTCTTTCTCCGTCTGTCTCAATCTCTTTCCCTGTATTTATCTCTTTCCCTGTCTATCTACCTCTGTCTCTTTCCCTGTCTTTGTCTGTCTCTCACCCTGTCTGTCTCTTTCCCTGGCTTGCAATTATTACCATCTTTTCAGTTAGCCATTAAAGGTATCAACCACTGAGGACTTTCTGTTCTGCTTGCAATTATTACCATCTTTTCAGTTAGCCATTAAAGGTATCAACCACTGAGGACTTTCTGTTCTTTTAAACAATTTTTTTATCTCTACTGGCTAACACGGTACAAAGATATATTTTACTTGTATCTTTCCCTGTCTGTCTGTTTCCCTGTGTCTGTCTCTCTTTCCCTCTCTTTCCCTCTCTTTCCCTGTCAGTCGGTCTCTTTGTCGGTGTCTGTTTCTTACCCTGTCTGTGTCTACCTCTTTCCCTGGCTGCATTGTGACACACCAACATTCCATATAAGGGCGTGGCTGCGCATTCTTCTGAAGTTCTGGCTGCACTGTGGCTCCCAGCTCCATTCGCTTTAATGGAGGCAGGTTTTTTGGTGAATAACTAAAGCGCGGGGTTAAAATTTCCCCTGAAAACATAGCCTATGACGCTTTTGGGGTCCAGACGTGTGAGTGTGCAAAATTTTGTCGCTGTAGCTACGACGGTGCAGATGCCAATCCCGGACATACATACATACATACATACATACATACATACATACATACATACATACATACACACACACACACACACACACACACACACACACACAGCTTTATATATTAGATATACCAGAAGTGAATAGCCCTTTAAATTAGATGATAACAAAAGCAATTGAACCAAAAGCCTCTGTCTATCTAGAAGTGTGAGGGGTTAATTGGCGACCCTGCAGGACAGTCTGTAGGATCCCTTTTCATTTTCAGCTTTGAGAAGACAAAATTGCAAATCTGTTTTTGGGCGTTTTCATTCTTGTTTGCTGCTTAGCGCATTATACGATACACACCCATTAGCATCTGCACACTGAAAGCCGGCCACAATCATCTCATGTATTCAGGCCTCATCAAGAAAGGGCCATATTCAGGAAAATCAGGACAAAGTCGAAAGACAGCAAAAAATTAAAAAGCAGACAGTATGAAATGTGTAATGTGCCTACACGGCTCCGGAGCCGCTCTTCTGTGCCTCCATATTGGAAGAGCAATGCTCAGCAGATCCTCCCGTCCAGCACTGATGTCTGATCCTCACACTTCCTAGCACTCTCCCAATGATGGATGGTTCTCGGCTGCATAAACAACAATGCAGTCACAATGTGCGGCCCACCGCTGATCTCCAGCCCTCAGATTTCCGCACAAACAACATGTTCTTCTTCATCACTTCATTCACTAGGTCCAAGACTGAAAACAACACAAGTATGGGTAACTGTGACTAAGCTCCCACCACAGAGAACAGATACAGAAGGCGTCTTTCATCCTCCGTGAAAACAAACGGCAGGTGCAGGGAAAAAAGGGAAACAAACACATTGGATTTTCACACAATTTCTCATACTTTAATTGGACCTGTATCTAACACTAAACACTAAGAAGTACAGACTGAGTCTTCCAGCTCTCCCGTCCTCTACTCGCCAAAGCAGAGCGCACTAAGGAAGAGCAGCTCCGCTCTGGAGGGCTCAGCACGGCCCGGGGCTACTCCGCTCTGGAGGGCTCAGCACGGGCCGGGGCTACTCCGCTCTGGAGGGCTCAGCACGGGCCGGGGCTACTCCGCTCTGGAGGGCTCAGCACGGCCCGGGGCTACTCCGCTCTGGAGGGATCAGCACGGCCCACGACTACTCCGCTCTGGAGGGCTCAGCACGGCCCACGACTACTCCGCTCTGGAGGGCTCAGCACGGCCCACGACTACTCCGCTCTGGAGGGCTCAGCACGGCCCACGACTACTCCGCTCTGGAGGGCTCAGCACGGCCCACGACTACTCCGCTCTGGAGGGCTCAGCACGGCCCACGACTACTCCGCTCTGGAGGGCTCAGCACGGCCCGGGGCTACTCCGCTCTGGAGGGCTCAGCACGGCCCAAGACTACTCCGCTCTGGAAGTCTCAGCATGGCCTAGTACCCTTTTGCTCGTCAGTGTAACTGAAAATCTATGACAGAGTGGTTGTATATTTAGTTTTCAAAGTTTTCCATCCTAGTATGAAAATGCTCACTTTAATATCACGAACATACAGCGATTCCTGACATGGATTTTCAAAGAAAGTACACCAGCTGCATCAGGTCTAAGAGATCTACTTAAAGAAAAAACACTCCCATCAAAAATTATTTCTCCTAATTCTTTATAAATCTGCATGTTATGCAGTATAGGAACAGTGAAATACTTATCGAATCTTCCCCAGTTGCCAGCGCCACTCAGTTCCTCTTCTGGATCACATGACTTCAAATCATGACTTCAATTCAGATCACACAGGGTTAAGTGTGGACTGGAAGTCACTTTCACAATTTAAGTCTATGGAGTCTTGTTCTGAGTGGCCATGGGCTTACACTGATAACAGTACACCAGCAAAGGACAGGAACAGTCACGTGACCCAGAAGAGGACCAAAGCGATGCTGGAGACTGGGGAAGATGGCCATCGACAATTATTTTAATGTACCTACATGACATGACATATTTAGAAAAGATTAAAGGATGAAAAATTTGGTAGGAGTGCTTCTTTAATAATGTACACTGGTTGTATTGTTAAATTTCAAAACAAGCCCGCATTAAAGTCAAACAAAATATTAAGGGATAGATCCATCAAAACTGATGCTATTCTCGCAGCTCTTGAGGAGGGGTGTGTTGGGAGTCATTAAAGGGTATATCCGAGACTTTACAAAAAAATAAATAAATAAATAAATGTGCCTAAGCACTAACAGGTAAGTAGTTGCTACCTACTTGCCTATTGTGCCTGGCGCCATTCACAGCCGTTCTTCACCAGCAGAGAGTGGTCACAGACTAACGGCGAAACAGTGTCGTCATCAACAGTGCGCAGGCTTCTCATCCGCTCTGCTCTGTAGAGGGGGTGGCACAGCCGAAATCATGCTGATTGACAAAAGGCATCCTGCTGCCTAACTGGGGGAGTCGGCTGTCAATCAGCATGACGTCAGCTGTCCCACCCAGTCTAGGATGAGAAGCCGCCGCCACTCTGTTGTCGTGACGTTTGCGGAAGCTGCAAAGCAGGAGCAGTCTGTGAAGAACAGCGCCGAGCACCACAGGCAGGTAGTGCTTTTTTTTTTTTTTTGTAAAGTCCCAGATATACCCTTTAAGAGGAGCGCGCCTCAGTGCACCTGACCACAAATCTTACTCCAGTCAGGGCCTCAAGTAAGATTCTCTCGTAAGCTACGTCGCAGCCTATCATGTCAGACACGACCTGCTGCGCCATACCCCTGTTCTTTCCCGGCGATGCCTATTTGGGCAGAGCTGTGCTGAACTGGAGTGAAAATGCTAAATATTGTGTCACCTCAAGTTGTACAAAACTTTAGCAATTTATCAAAGTGTTTTAGGCCAGATTTCACTTTGACGAATCGGGGCCAGTGTATATAATTACATGAGATGCTTTTAATCACTTAAAAGGGAAGGTGTCGCCTTGATCTTAAGGTGAATGATCTCTTTCACAGGGCAACATGACCATATAAACAGCTTCATGGCGCACAACGAGGGGACCCTACCAAGGAGGGGTTATGACATGCAAGGAAACGGTATGGAGAGTGAAACAGTCGGTGAGGATAGAAGCTGTCAGTCTGGCAGTATAGCAGCAGTGGTGTTGAAGGTTTGTCAAGTTTTCAGTAAAGATGCGTTTTCCGATTGCCTTTGGGGAAGACGCGGACGTGTTGCGGTAGTAACACACTTTAGAGTTGTTCTCACTTTTCCTTGTCCCACGTGCCCCGCTCCTCAGCCTCACAGCTTCCTGTTTGCCGGGGAGCAGCGTACTCCTGAAGATTAACATTTGGAATTATTTTCCCCCATTTTTATTTTTCAGTATATTGTATTGTTAAGTGAATGAGGTCATTCAAATCTACAACTCGGTCCCTAAAAAGTAAGCCATCATACAGCTGTGTCACCTGAAAAATAAAAAGCTATGGCTTTTGGAGAAAAGAGAAAAAAAAAAAGCCCCAAAATGAAAACCATCCAGTGGTGAAATGGTTAAAAGAGAATGAAAAACTAATAAAAATAATTCTAAATATATATTACACACCACAAAAAAATATCAGTCTCCCTTTTAGTTAATAATACATTTTAAGAATGTTATTAGTGCATAAAAAACGGATGGTAAAAAAAAAAAAAACTAAAAAGATATTAAAATCCAAATTTTGCTATCGGATGGTACTACTGTTCGGGAGTCTCAGTATAAATTATGAAGACATGTCTAAAAACGAGTTGAATACCCCAGAATATACTGTCCCATCTAAAAATAACAGAAGTCTTCAAAAGTGCAGGACGGAGATCACTAGACGGAGATTTTCTGAAGACTCGTCATCCGGTGACACATGGCGCTAAGTATCTGGGACGGGGTCCTCTCTGCAGCTCTGGAATTTCCTTTTCTCAATCCACAGCTTCCTTTCCAAGATGAAGGAAACGCTCAAGTCTCCACCAAGTAGGTCTATCCAGAAGGGATCTGGTGAGCACCGGTGACCCGCTATCTGATCACAGGGAGCAGATGGATTCATTTAGGTTCTTTTATTAAAGAGAGTGTAACAAAATGTAAACTATCCTGTTTCTTACATTTTGTGATCCCAATCTATATAAATCGGTGAAAACATAGCAAACACATCAATGTGGGCAAATAATAGATGTGGTTCTGCACCATCGCGGTACGACCTGTTTACAATCCTGGGGAGGAGTGGATTAGGCTGCTTTCACACATCTGGTTTTTCCTGTGCCGCACAATCTGGCGCTTTGCAGAAAAAACGCAACCCGCCGGTTGCGGTTTTTTTGCATAGACTTTCATTAGTGCCGTATTGTGCCGCATGGGCTTGCGTTCCGTCCGTTTTTTGCCGCATGCGGCAGATTTAGCCGATGCGGCGGCTGGATGGAACGTTGCCTGGCACGTTTTTTTGTCCGGCAAAAAAAAAAAAAAAAAGCATCGCGCCGCATCCGGCCGATGCGGCGCGATTTGCAATGCATGCCTATGGACGCCGCATGCGTTTTTTTCCACTGCGCATGCTCAGTAGCCTGCCGCAAGCAGCAAAAACCGGACGGGCCGCACGTAAAAAAAAACTTATGCAAAGGATGCGGTTTTGTCGCCGCATCCGTTGCATAGGTTTTAGAGCCGGATTGGCCAACTCTGCTGAAACCGGAGGTGTGAAAGCAGCCTTAGAAGCAGTATTCCCTTAGTAAGGCTCTGGTCCTGGGTGCTCGCTGATTAATGGTTTGGACCCGTGGAAGCGTGTTTAACGCGAAACGGCCGTCGGCCATGAGGGATCCTGCACCTGGTTCCTTCACTACCGTTTTAATATGCACCGCTTAATTCAATAAAAAAAGAAAAAAGTTTTATACTGGAGATTCGGTGTGCCGCTGGACTTTTCTCTATATGGTTCCACAAACACAACAATGTAATCAGTCACAAACCATGGGACTCTGTGACGGTGACATGAGGGACCAACTGCAGCTTAGGCTGAACATTCGGGTGGGAGATAATAAATTGTCAAGTATCTAAGAAGAAGGTAGACAAATCCAGATCGGCTTCTACCGGGTGGGAGACGGATCATACGCTACTTCTGAATAGTAGATCCTCAAGAAGGGTGGACGGGCCTCACTCACATAAGAGCAGGAGCCCTATAAAGATGTAGAGGGAATAAAACAACGGAACTCTACACAGGCTCCATTACAATCACTCATTGCCCTCTCCCCATGTGTAGGTAACAGATGCACCTTGTGGCCGCACATCATTAAAACATGAAAAGCGCCTCCGGCAGTTTATACCATTAGCGTAAGTGCAGTGATAACAATCGCAGACTTTACCATGGACATCGTTATCAATAATATCATTCTATCAACTTACCATATGGATAAAGAAAAGAATAATATTGATCGCTCTAAAAGGAAAAAGGGTCAGCCAACGAGCCCCGGTCACTACATCAATTAATAACAAGAGGAAAAGTAGATAATGTGTATTATAATTACAAAATCTGAGAAAAGGCAGATTGCAAGCTCTAAAGGCAGCACATTAAAGGGCTGTATCTCTATATAGCTTCAGCCTCCTCGCTGGGCGCATTGCACCAATTCTATGGTTGCTCACACCAGCGTGATTTTGCTTCTGTGCACTCTTGGAGGAGGCATCTTTGTTTCTGCAACATCAGAAGAGCACAGTGGCACTGCAGCTTGTTAGTTTCTGAGCAGCAAGTACAAGTAAGCTTGTAAGTGTTGTGCTCAGTGCATGGGAGATCAGCTCTCGCACAGAGTGAAGCTGGTAACCTAGGCAACAAGCAGTAAACAATAGAATAAAAAGCCCAAGGGGAGGACTTTTAGGAGCCTCCTGACAGATGATCTCAAAAATTCTGAATTACAACACCAGATCCTTTTGGGTAAGCAAATTATACCCCACTCGCTATTGAACACACATATACGAGTGTGCTCAATCAAAGCGAGAGTGCATATATATGGGGAATTGGGAGTGATAGTGGTCAACTTTCGGTTGATGGCTATCTGAGTATGGGTACATGAACCCGGCTGAATTATTGATCAGTGTTCTATGGATCTTTCGTATGGAACTCTTTGTGCTTCTGAATTCAATCACCAGTGTTTGGTTAATGGGAAAAGCTACACATGGCAGCAATTGGAGCAGCAGGTGAACAGCAGTTTTACTTAGAAAACTGCCCTGCTTCTAACAATCAAATTGCACCACTTTCCAGTAAATGTGCAAGTGAGTTCTATTTTCAGCTATGGCATGGCGGTGTCTTGACCATTCAGAAATGCTACATGTGGCCTTATTATAAGGTGGGGTTCACATGGGTTGGATTTATGCTTTGGATGCGTCACAGATTTGCCACTTTTACGTAAGTAGATCCCCACTGGGAAAAGCCTCAGTAATTCAATGGGGCTTTGTCCTGAGCTTTCCAAGGAGACTTAAGGTACTGTCACACATAACGAGATCACAAGCGAGATCGCAGCTGAGTCATGGTTTCTGTGACGCAGTAGCGATCCCGTTAGAGATCTCGTTATGTGTGACACCTACCAGCGATCAGGCCCCTGCTGTGAGATCTCTAGTCGTTGCCGAATGGTCCAGGCCATTTTCTTCAAAGGTGATGTCCTGCTGGGCAGGATACATCGCTGTGTATGACACTGTGTGACAGGGTCACAGTGACTGCTGAGATCGTTATGCAGGTCGCTACTGCGACCTGTATTGTTCCTGCATCGCTGGTAAGATCTGACTGTGTGACATCTCAACAGCGACCTCCCAGCGACTTACCAGCGATCCCTATCAGGTCGCATCGTTTTTGGGATCGCTGGTAAGTCGTTGTGTGTGACTGGGCCTTTAGAAATAGGCGGTATGATACTTACACATTGGATTGAATTATTTTAACCTGCTGGCATGGGCCGACAGCCCACCCCCGCAGGCATGGGCCGACAGCCCACCCCCGCAGGCATGGGCCGACAGCCCACCCCCGCAGGCATGGGCCGACAGCCCACCCCCGCAGGCATGGGCCGACAGCCCACCCCCGCAGGCATGGGCCGACAGCCCACCCCCGCAGGCATGGGCCGACAACCTATCACCCCACAAAGAAAAGCCAAACATTTTCGATTTCACTTGTTCCTTTTGTTCTCCTTTGGAATATGTTGCCACCAAAAGAGTCTGGCAGGTATTGTTCAGTTTATGTTGGATTTCACCGAAATGGCACAAGTTGGAAAAGTTCCATTTAAAATTTGCACAAAACTTGTGCGAAAAGAAAAAAGAAAGAAGTGTGAAAAGTGGCAGTGAACAAACAAAAGGCAGAAGAACGTTTAAAACGCAAAGTATATTGGAAAAGTTTATAACATCTAATATATAAAGGTGTGTGTGTGTGTGTGTGTGTGTGTGTGTGTGTGTGTGTGTGTGTGTGTGTGTGTGTGTGTGTGTGTGTGTGTCCGGGACTGGCATCTGCACCGTCGCAGCTACAGCCACAAAATTTTGCACACTCACACTTCTGGACCCCGAGAGCATCATAGGCTATGATTTAAGGGGAAATTTTAACCCCGCGCTTTACAGTTATTCACCAAAAAACCTGCCTCTATTAAAGCGAATGGAGCTGGGAGCCACAGTGCAGCCAGAACTTCAGAAGAATGCGCAGCCACGCCCTTATATGGAATGTTGGCGTGTCACAATGCAGCCAGAGAAAGAGACAGACACAGACAGGGTAAGAAACAGATAAAAAGAGACAGACACAGACAAAGAGACAGACTGACAGGGAAAGAGGTAGACAGGGAAAGTAACAGATAGATACACAGACAGGGAAAGAGATAGATAGACAGACAGGGAAATAGACTGAGACAGACAGAGAAAGAGACAAAGAGATAGAGACACAGAGAGATATATACAGAGGGGGAGACAGACAGAGAATGGGAGAGAAACAGAGACAGTTATCTAATATATAAAGGGGTGTGTGTGTGTGTGTGTGTGTGTGTGTGTGATTGGCATCTGCACCGTCACATGTACAATCACAAAATTTTGCACAGACACCTCATGTGACCCAGGGAACGTTGTAGACTATGTTTTGACAGGAAAATTTAACCCCGCGCTTTACAGTTACTCTCCAAAAAAACATGCCTTCATTAAAGTAAATGGAGAAAGAAAGAGACAGAGACAGGCAGACGGGGAAAGAGACAGACGGGGAAAGAGACAGACGGGGAAAGAGACAGACGGAGCACATTACTTGGCAAATTTAGTTAAATCTGTGTGGAATATCTGTGGTGTTGACATATATGTTGTGAAATGCTTCTATTAGCTTAGTTTTTGCCTTTTATTAATTACATATCTATTTGTTTTGTGTTTTTTGTGTGCAGAATACATTTTTATTAATACATTCTATTTAGTTAACAGCAGTTATTAAGTTATTAACCCGGGCGAGCCGGGTAGTACAGATATTTTTACTATAAAGCAGGAACGACGCGATAGGACCCTTCTAACTGTGGTTCAGAGAAAGACAGGGAAAAAAGAAATCACAAACAGCCTTAATGTAAATCCCATAATATCCCACAGTATATTCACCATCACTATGACAATGAAAAATGTTTATACTCCAAATTTATACGCCCAAAAAGGTATTTATATTAATTTGAACGACCAAAAAAAAAAAAACCCAAGTAGAGAGACTAAAGGGAATATGGACATCAATGGTATAATTTCCATTGTAGCTGTATATACCACTTTATGTAGAATGGGACATTTATCGGGCCCCGACGTCTCCGGATGGAATTTAAGACTCCTCTTTCTTATTCCTGTATTTTTAATAAGAGACATTACTGGCCCTTTAATTGGCATGTCAAAAACTGAAATCGGGCAGTGATTAATAACAGACTGCAAAAAAAAAAGTCCCAGAAATTGGAGAAAGAGTTGGAAAAGACTGTTCACTGTAAGTCATCAGGCTCTCGAAATTTCTTCCATGAATAAGGAAAGCCACAAAAATGTGCTTGTCTTCCAGGACAGCAGAGCACGCATGTCTCAGCTGCTTACCATCCATTACACAGGATGACGGCTTCTCCACCCGGGCAATATAAGGTGTGCGTCCAGATGCCAGACCGCGGCACCTTATACCCAAGCTGGGACCGGGGGAGGGAGGAGTGTGCGGAGCGTACTGCAAAACATCACACACCTCTGCTGCCAATTACCGCAATGGTCTCCAGAGCATCACTTACGTCACCATCCCCTGCTAAGACGTGTGCATATACAGTGCACCACAAAAGTGAGTACACCCCCACGTTTTTGTAAATATTTTATATCTTTTCATGGGACAACACTGAAGATATGACACTGATACAATGTAAAGTAGTCAGTGCACAGCTTGTATAACAGTGTAGATTTAGTGTGTCCTCTAAATAACTCAACACACAGCCATTAATGACAAAAACACTGGCAACAAAAGTGAGTACACCCCTAAGTGAAAATGGCCAAAGTGTGACCAAAGTGTCAATATTTTGTGTGATCATTATTTTCATGCACTTTCTTAAGGGGAATCTATCACCAGGTTTTTGCTCCCCCATCTGAGAGCAGTATAATGTAGAGACACAGACCCTGATTCCAGTGATGTGTCACTTACTGAGCTGTTTGCTGTCATTTTAATAAAATTACTGTTTTCTCTGCTGCTGATCTAACAGTTATACAGAGCTCATGAATGCTGGACTACCTGGCAGCAGGCCACGTAGTCCTGTAATGATAATATCTTGCTGAATAAATAGTGATTTTATCAAAACTACACTAAGCAGCCTCTGCTGGATTTGTCCCTTATAAGCTGCAGCCACCACAAGTGACCCCTTATATACAGCATTCCAGAATAGTGTATATAAGAGCCCAGGCCACTCTGTATAACATAAAGGACACTTTTACAATACTCACCTAGGGGACGTCCTGTCTGATGGGTGTCACTGCTCTCCGGTCCGGTGCCTCCTCTCTGCAGCGGTCACGTCCTCCTTCTACCCAGCCAAGTATAGATGACGTGTCCTAGGTCATCCACACTGGCATAAAAGGTCCTGCGCAGGCGCATTCCTGCTGAGGGCAGATCATAGTATTGTAGTGTGCATGCGTGGGTGGTCTTTCACCTTTCCTCACACCTGCGCAGTACAGTACTTTGATCTGCCCTCAGCAAGGCAGATAAATTGCGCCTGCGCAGGACCCCAATGTCTGCAGGACACCTCATCCACAGTGTGCTGGATAGGCTGCTTTCACACTACTTTTTTTTTTTTAACATGCATCATGAATGTTTTTTTAACGCAAAAACGGATCCAGTGCAAATGCGTTTTCATTTCAATGCATTTGCAATGGACTCGCGTCAACATGCGTTCACATGCGTTTGCGTGCGTTATAGTGCGGATCCAGCGACTTGCAGTTTTTTAACTTTTTTCAAAAACGCTACTTGCAGCGTTTTTGAGCTGCGTCCAAATACTGCAAATTGCTGGATCCTGACTAAACAGCACGCAAACGCATGTGAACGCTGGCATGCTGATAGACAGGATCCTGCTTGCTCTACTGAGCATGCCCAGAAATCAGCCTGGCGTGATCAGTCTCTCTCTCCCCCTCCCTCTCCCCCTCCCTCTCTCCCCCGCCTGAGAGCTGCGGAGGCTCCTAACCAAGGTAAACATTGGGTAACTTGCTTGGATACCCAATGTTTACCTTGGTTACGTGTGCAGGGAGCCCGGCTCCTAGCAGCTGCAGATGCTCGTAACCAAGGTAAATATCGGGTATCCAAGCAAGTTACCCGATGTTTACCTTGGTTACGTGTGCAGGGAGCCCGCCTCCTAGCAGCTGCGGAGGTTCCTAACCAAGGTAAACATTGGGTAACTTGCTTGGATACCCAATGTTTACCTTGGTTACGTGTGCAGGGAGCCCAGTTCCTACCAGCTGCAGATGCTCGTAACCAAAGTAAATATCTGGTATCCAAGCAAGTTACCCGATGTTTACCTTGGTTACGAGCCTCCGCAGCTGCTAGGAGCCGAGATCCCTGCACACGTAACCAAGGTAAACATCGGGTAACTTGCTTGGCTGCCCGATATTTACCTTGGTTACGAGCCTCTGCAGCTGTCAGATGCCAGCTCCCAGTCTGTCACGTTCAGTTCCCCTCACTCCCGATCACATGACTCCAATGCCCGCCCATAAACTTCAAATGACAGGATCCTGCAAAATAACACTTGCGTTTGCATGCGTTTTTCTTTGTAAAAACAGGATCCGCTTTTACAGCAAAAAAAAAAAAACGTTCATGACACATGTTAAAAAAACGTAGTGTGAAAGCAGCCATAGGAGGATGGTGATCGCCTCAGAGAGGAGGTGCCGGACCGGAGAGAGTATGTGCCCTGGCTGGGCTCTTATATACAGTATTCTAGAATGCTGTATATAAGGGCTCACTGGTGGTGGCAGCAGCTTATAGCGGACAAATCTGGTGACTAGTTCCCTTTAAAAGCACTTTTTCAATTTTACACATTTAGGCCATATTCACACTCAGTATTTGGTCAGTACTTTACATTAGTATGTGAAAGTGAAAACCAGGCGTGGGTGAAAAATGCAGACGTGTTGCTCGTATTTCTGTTTTACTTTTTATGTGATTTTGGTTTAGAAAGACTCATGTAAAATACTGACCAAATACTGAATATGTGAACATGGCCTTAATATGAGACAACCAGCTTAGGCTAGTTTCACACTTGCGTTGAACGGCATCCGTTGCATTGCGTTGTGTGACGGATGCACCGGATGCGTTGCATATAGTGGCACAACGGATGTTGCGGATCGTACAAAATGAAGCAATTCGTGATAGTTTTTTTTTTCTTGACTTTACACGTGAGCATGCGCAGTTGTGTAAAGACGGTTGCGTTAACGGAATCCGCCACCATAGGCGTCCATTATAAAAACGGACGCCGACGGAATCCTGCAGGTTGCGTTTTTTTGAAGCTCTGCCAAGCGCAGAAAAGCGCTACATGCAGCATTCTATCTGCCAGGCGGATGCAACGCAACATCGGCTGATGGATGCAACGCAAGGCCATCCGTTGCTATCTGTAGCTAATAGAAGTCTATGAGGAATAAAACGGTTTCCTGCAACGGCAACCGTAATTCCTCAAGGCGGCGGATAGCAACGGATGCCGTTCAAATCCAGTGTGAAAGTAGCCTAAAGGGTGCTTTACACGCTGCGACATCGCAAGCGATTGCTAGCGATGTCGCGAGCGATAGCACCCTCCCCCGTCATTGGTGTGATATGTGGTGATCGCTGCCGTAGCGAACATTATCGCTACGGCAGCTTCACACGCACATACCTGTTCTGCGATGTCGCTGTGGACGCCGAACAATCCCTCCTTCAAGGGGGAGGTGCGTTTGGCGTCACAGCGACGTCACAAAACAGCCGTCCAATAGAAGAGGAGGGGCGGAGATGAGCGGCTGGAACATGCCGCCCACCTCCTTCATTACTCATTGCCGGAGGAGGCAGGTAAGGAGATGTTCGTCGCTCCTGCGGTGTCACACATAGCGATATGTGATGCCGCAGGAACGACGAACAACCAGCGGCATGCACAATCACCGATATTTCGTAACGGAGCGACGTGTCAACGATCAACGATTTTTGCCGTTTTTACAATCGTTGATCGTTGCTCCTTGGTGTCACACGCTGCGATGTCGCTAACGACGCCGGATGTGCGTCACTAACACCGTGAACCCGACGATATATCGTTAGCGATGTCGCAGCCTGTAAAGCACCCTTTAGGCTACTTTCACATTTCCGTCATTTTTCCTCAGTCACACTCCCTCGCTTTGAGAAAAAACTGAATCCTGCAAAATAATTTGCAGGATTCCGTTTTTTCTCATAGACTTGTATTAATGACGGATTGTGACTGATGGGCTTGCGTTACATCCGTTGCGAGACTGATCAGTGGTGGAATGACTGACCGTCAGGCGGAAGCAACACACAATGTAACATTTTTCCAAGAGTCGAAACGACGCACTGCGCAGGAGGATTCCGTTGCAGTTCGTCAAGAGGTATAATGGTTGTCTATGGTGCAGGATTCCTCCGTAAAGGCTGCTTTACACGGTACGACCGATTGTGCAATTTCACAAATCGATCGTACCCGCCCCCGTCCTTTTTGCGTCATGGGCAAATCGCTGCCCGTGTTGCACAAAGTCAGTAACCCCCGTCACACATACTTACCTCTCGTGCGACCACGCTGTGGGCGGCAAACGTCCACTTCCTGGAGTGGGAGGGACGTTCGGCATCACAACGACGTCACACGGCGCCAGCCAATGGAAGCGGAGGGGCGGAGATGAGCGGGGCGTAAACATCCCGCCCACTTCCTTCTTTCACATAGCCGGCGGCGGCCGCGTGACGCAGGTGAGTTGCTGTTCATCGTTCCCGGGGTGTCACACGGAGCGACGTGTGCTACCCCGGAAACGATGAACAACTAAATTAAACAATATTATGGAACCTAGCGAGCAGTACACGACTCACGATTTGTGAGCGATACTGCGTCGCTAGAAGGTGTCACACAGGCGGGCATCGCCAGCGATGCCGGATGTGCGTCACAAAAACCGTGACCCCGACGATCTATCGCACGATAGATTGTCTGGTGTAAAGCAGCCTTAAGGCTAGGTTCACATTTCCATTGTTTTGCATCAGTCACATGCGTTGCTTGACGCTTGTGACTGATGCGTTGTACAACGGGTAACAAAAATTGAAATTCATTGTCAAAAGAAAGCGGATTTCGTTGTAAAATGAGTGATCGTTCACAATAGCCAGCCGCTGGCTTTTGAGAGCGATCAGCTGATCTCCCAGCGGCCGGCTTCTGTAACGATCAGCTGATCGCTCTCATAAGCCGGCCGCCGGGAGATCAGCTGATCGCTCTCATAAGTCGGCCGCCATCTTTTGAGAGTGATCAGCTGATCGCCCGACTTCTGTGAACGATCATCTGATCGGCCGGCTATTGTGAACGATCATCTGATCGCTCTCATAAGCCGTCCGCCGGGAGATCAGCTGATCGCTCTCATAAGCCGTCCGCCGGGAGATCAGCTGATCGCTCTCATAAGGCGGCTGCTGGGCGATCAGCTGATCGTTCGGTCGCCGAGAGAGAGCATGCGCAGCGAAATCAAAAGGATTCCGCTGCTCAAAAAAACGTTACAGGCTGCGTTCCTGCCACCCGGTCAGTCGTCCCACGACTGACCAGTCGGGCGGCGGATGCAACACAAGGGCATCAGTCACAATCCGCCGCTCATACAAGTGTACGGGAACAACGGAATCCGCCAAACTGATTGCGTTGTTTATCAGAGAGGCGGATTGTGACTGATCATAAACAACGGAAATGTGAACCTAGCCTAATCCGTCACATGACGGAATCCAGTGCAGGATTCCGTCATTTTCTACGGAGCATGCCCAGTATGTACACAATCACATTGGAAGGCTCCAAAGCTGGTACATACGACAGATCTGTTTTTTTTACAGGGATCCGTCACATCAGTCACAAAACGGATTGTGACTGATGGAAAAAAACTGATGTGTGAAAGTAGCCTTAATTACATGAATTTGTGTTGTACAATGCCCTGTACTGTGCATAACGCAGTGATCTTTATGGGTATTCCCACCTAAGACATAAATCCTCTTTGCATTAGAAAGCCCTTCTGGTGTTAGCGGATGGAGTGACCCGGGTTTATCAGAAAACAGGTGGCGACGCATGGAATAGTTAGAAATCACAAGTGATGAGGTATATAGGTAAATAAACAGAAATAGAAGGGTCGAAAAATGCAAACACGAGTAAAGGCCGAGCGAAAAAGCCAATCTTTACATTACAGTTGGTGATATGAGAAGACGTCTTTCCCTGAACCCAACTCCCTCGTGAATTCCTAGAGGTGAAGGAGTTTCTGTGATTTTTCTTCTGTCACTTACCCAGCTGTTAAAAGGCAATGTCAACATTATTATTTTCTATCGCAAAGTTGCAACCTGAGAAAGATCTCCCATCTGCCGGCGGGGGAGCCGGTGCGGATCACAGCCAAAACATGGAGAGCTTGGTTATCCGGGCGATTTATTTAGAAACCCTTACATCTGATGCAAACGGGAGGTGTAATTACAAACCTTTGCAAATGAGGAGCTGGGTATTGCTATGGAGAAATTATATTTAGACACGTTGGCTTTTTTTTCCTAGCAGGCTAGCAATTTTCCACAGAACTTGGGCCAATTGTAAAGAATAGGCAAAATGAAATCATTTAAGGAAAAAAAGCATTATAAAATCTAAAAAAAGGAAATATAATAAGAATATATGGCTCCATACTCTGACCAAGACAAATACAATGTTTAATTAAAAGGCATGAAGACATTACACACGGAAATTAAGATTTTTCAATCTGCTTTTTAGTTCCCTTTAGTTTCCCCATACACATTGGGGGGCTGCATCGTTTGGCGCCCCGTTTTCTCTATGGGAAATGTCGTCCGTCAACTTTTTTTTGGGAGAACAGTTTAGTCGGCAGTCCAAAATCAGACAAGCCTGATCGACATCTCCCCTGACAATCAGTCAGCTGGTGCCCACATACACAATAGACTGTCGACTGAACCCAACGATATTGATGGGTATCGCCATCAATAATCTAATGTGAATGCGGCCCCCCTCAAGGCTGCAATCTTTATTTTCAAACCCCTGATATGCAGCTTATAATATGCTCATAGTTTTGCCTTTTTACATGTAGTCTGTGGGTCCAGGATGCTATCAACTTCACTAGCTCTCATGTATCAGAACAGCTTCATTCCTGGAATGATTTCCCCTCCTCTTTGAAAATTACTAAGAGAACGTCTGTCTATTTTACTAGTAGACACTGATGATCCAAAGTGAGTTTTCCAGCACGTCCTTCCAGACAGCACCCTTATTTTGGTGTGATGGACTACTGGAAACTGAATTACCGGTAGGTCTAATTCCTTATTTCGAGCATACCAAAATAAAGGGGGCTGCCCTCCTGAGAGTCTACTGGATACTGATTTACAGGTAGGTCTAAATTTCTTTTTTCCAGCACATCCCTCTGGACAGCACACCAAACTAAGGGGGCTGCCCTCCTGAGGGACTACTGGAAACCGTATTACTGGTAGGTCTACTAATTCCTTATTTCTCCTCCTCCCTTCAGGGGCCAGGTCATTACAGCACAAGCTTTTTTTCTTTTGTTTTTTTACAATATAGTCTTTCTTGCTTTGCTACTCCTTGATTTCTAGTGTACTTTACTATGTTTTCCAATGAAAACTTCAAAAGTAAATGTGAACAGACCCTAAAGGCCTCCATAAACAAGTGTAATTCAGCCAAAACTACTTGGATAACCACAGGGCTGTATTTGGCCTTCGTGCTGCCCTAGGCACTTTAAGTGGTCGCGCCCCTTACTGACAACGTAAAACTTCGATTTTGTGCACACGACATCTGTGTAAGGCCGATCTACTCTTTAACACACTTGAAAAACTGCTACCATGAAATCTGTATGGAGCCTATGTACCCTCCACCAACAGATAAGGAGACCTACAACACCACCAAACATACGTCTGCTCTAGATAAACGTCACGAGACATGAATCGGTGTTCATTCACTTTCTAAAACCAGGTTGAAAAACTATGAAAAAAAAAACCTCTGATGGCGTCAGGAAGGCGTGGGGATGGGAGATGCTGTGAGAGGGACCATTCAAGGAAGGCGTAGGGACGGGAGATGCTGTGAGAGGGACCATTCAAGGAAGGCGTAGGGACGGGAGATGCTGTGAGAGGGACCATTCAAGGAAGGCGTAGGGACGGGAGAGGCTGTGAGAGGGACCATTCAAGGAAGGCGTAGGGACGGGAGAGGCTGTGAGAGGGACCATTCAAGGAAGGCGTAGGGACGGGAGAGGCTGTGAGAGGGACCATTCAAGGAAGGCGTAGGGACGGGAGAGGCTGTGAGAGGGACCATTCAAGGAAGGCGTAGGGACAGGAGAGGCTGTGAGAGGGACCATTCAAGGAAGGCGTAGGGACGGGAGAGGCTGTGAGAGGGACCATTCAAGGAAGGCGTAGGGACGGGAGATGCTGTGAGAGGGACCATTCAAGGAAGGCGTAGGGACGGGAAATGCTGTGAAAGGGACCATTCAAGGAAGGCGTAGGGATGGGAGATGCTGTGAGAGGGACCATTCAAGGAAGGCGTAGGGACGGGAGCTGCTGTGAGAGGGACCATTCAAGAAAGGCGTAGGGACGGGAGCTGCTGTGAGAGGGACCATTCAAGAAAGGCGTAGGGACGGGAGATGCTGTGAGCCGGACCATTCAAGGAAGGCGTAGGGACGGGAGATGCTGTGAGAGGGACCATTCAAGGAAGGCGTAGGGACGGGAGATGTTGTGAGCGAGACCATTCAAGAAACCCCTTCTAAATGTGCTGAATGGTCATCAGTCTGATGAGCTGTAACAATCCCAGCTCAAAAATGTTGGAGGCTCCTGGGATGTCGATTCCATTTTAAATACACGCTCCGGTGCCAAGTCTGTATACCCAAGCTGGATGACGCCGAAATATCCTCCCTCTCAGAAGGGAATTCATGGTCATATGGTGGGAGAACATGCAAATAGTCAGACTGAATCTATAAGGTCTACACGGCTGGCAACTATCAGAAGAAGGCGGCTGAGAGTTGGCCACTCACGCTGCACATCTGACTAACAGATTTCAACTTTTGCAGCAGATTTCACCCTGGTGATTGCAAAGAATAAAATGTTCCAAATAGCTCTGGTTCTCAAAACGTCTGAGCAGCACATGAAACTGGTCAGAATTGCAAACCAGCGGATTCTGGAAGGTATTTTTAAGACTACGTCCCACAATCAGTGTCCGCAGAGTTTTGGACACAACGCGTTTTCGTTGCGTCCACAGTAGAAGCACAGTGAATGGGATTTATAGAAATCTCCTGCCCAATGTGCTTCTTTTCTCCGCAGCATAAACTGGCTGCGGCGCGGCTTTCCGAGCCATAGAATTTCAATCTATTCTTGTGGAGACGCGAGTATTTTCAGCGAGAGAACACAACGAAGATCCGCTGCGCTCAGAACCCTGATCGTGGAAATGGACGCCGCATTCTCCTGCGGACACAACGTCTAGAACGCAGAGTGTCCGGATCGTGGGCACGTAGCCTTACAGTGGATAGTTGCACGTCCTGATGAATGTACACAGCCAAAAATGTCTCTGCTGTTGTTATTTTGAAGAGAAGCCAAAACCAGGAGTGGATCCAAAACCCAGAAGACGTCCAACAGTTTACAAATAATGCTGCAATTATTGACCAGAGGTGCTGCATGTCCTCACATTGGATCAGATGTATTCCCACAGCAGAAATCAAGTCTCCGGTTGGATTTCCGTCGCTGTGCTGCGGGCGCGCAGCAGATTCGCACGAGGATTAGCACCATTGTCATTCTAAGGAGCTAATCCTCAGCATTTCCGACAGAAAGAAATGACATGTCACTTATTTCTGCAGCACAAGGCTTCCGGTGCATGACAATGACAGTGACAACACTCCATTCATATACGTGGGTAGCAGATTTCATGCTGTTGTATGTGCAGATTTGCACAGAAAACCATCTAAACTTTGGTTAGCCATAAATTTCTATGGGGTCCTACTGTGCTGCTGACGGATCCATTCGAGGTACCATACTGTGACACAAGGATGGTCCTCCGAGGCATTACACGAGTCTCTGTGATCACATTACTGCCATGTGCACGAGGCATAAACACTGCCGCTCAAAATAGGACTTATTTCAGCTTAAGATAACAATAATTAAAGGGGTTGTTCATTACTTTTGAAAGTGTGTAAGAACTAAAAAAGTCAACACTCCTCTTCCAGACCAGCGTTGTTTCTCCACAGTCAATATGATGTCCCCACAACTCTCCTGGCATGAACATATATCGAGTGTTGTGAATGTGACTGCTGCAGCCAATCAGCAGCTCCTGATTGGCTGCAGCCTTTATATTATGTCTGAACAGGAAAACATCTCCATCCTGCTGATGCCAGGACACTCAGCAGGGGACACAATACCAAGTACGGGGGAGTGTCGGTAGTCCGGTAGGTGACTATAGGGGTTTTATGTTGGTTTTTTTATGTACACCTCAATGGATCACAGTTTGCTTCAGGCTGTGCACTTTGGAAATGATAAAGTTAAAAAAATTCCAACCTCTGCGGAGAGGTATATTTGTAATTGGGCTTATTAACATCAGGATCAGTTCACATCAGCATATAAAATAATAATAAATAATAATAATAATAATAATAATAATAAATAACAAAAGTCCAGTTTTCATCCACACATCAACATTTTAAAATGTACAAGATCAAATGCAGTTTCCTAGGTTAATAATGGCCCTATATCCGTAAAAATTGGATGCAATACGGGTGATCTGTATGGGATCTGATTTTTTTGCACGCCCATAGACTTCAATAGGCAAGTTTCATCCGATATGCAAAAGAAATTAGTGCATGTTGGGATTGTTGCCGATTCGGCATGAGAAAAAACTTGCAGCGGGTTGTGATCACTGATAGGCAGGCAGCGTATCCCGAATCACTCGCGCCCCTACATGTCTATGGGTGCATATGAAACATCAGACTGCACGGATGTCATCCCAGTGCAATCCGATAGGCGCAGAAACAGGCAATGGTGAGATTAAGCTCTTCTCATCGGTGATCCGATTCTCTCATGTGAGAGAAGTACACTAGGTCACGCTCGCAAGAAAAGTGTGAGCCGAGTGTCATTAGCATCTCACATCGGATGCTGTACGTCAGGGAGCGCACCCTAAAGTGCACTTATACCAGCCAATGTGAGGTGTTAATCTGCTTCCGGGAGTGATTTAATAGCCTATTTAGCTGGCAATTCAGATGCAGACAGAAGGATACATTGCTGATTACAAAGGTCTTTTAGGCAAACTAATAAATAGATAATTTCACCTGACGAACAAGCGTTTTGATATGTTATTCGTCAGCCTTTTTACTCGGCACAATTATAGGTGCAGGTTCTTAGGAACGCTGGTTAAAGATACGGTGTACTTTAAAGCAGTGAACATCCCCTTTAAACATACGCCATTATACAGAGTAATAGTTTAATATGGCTGGCATAGTCAAACATGACTTCTATGGTACAATGAGAGCTGAAGATGTAAAGAACAGAACAAGTGAGGGATATGTTCCCGTTCTAGCTGATCACACCCTTTATATCCCTCAGCATTACGTGATTCACAACGAGAAAGACGAATTCCCAGGAAGGATTACTATTAACTGGGGGAAAAAAAAAAATCTCATTTTAGGCACTGTAAAATGTATAACCTCCAATTATATAACCCATGAGCTGAGAACACAGGCTGCCTCTCCAGGACACATACTTTACGATCTATTTTGACAATGATATTCAGTTTGGGTGGACGTACCCTATGTAATTATACCGGCAAGAAGGCCATTTTACATCGGTCAACTGAAATACATGCTATGAATAAAAGAAAGGCCAAGTATTCAATCAATCCATCTGTAGATGAGTGTATACCCACAAGTACATAGAATATTCACCATTGAAATTGCAACACCAAGGAAAAGTCCTGGAATCGTACAAACTACAGGATCAATAGACAGTAGTGTCAGCCTGCATGTTATTCCTGCTGCTGTGAGCAGCCTGCAGCGTCTCCGGACTTGTCTCCCATTGAGCACATCTGGAATGTCATTGGTGAGCAATTGCAAAAGGAGCTGCCAGCAGCGGATCTTGATGATTTACACTAGTGCATTCAACATGGCAGAACATTCCCATCCCAACCTCAATGATAGCAGCCAAGGCGAGTGAGATTTCTTATACTCAATAGAAGAACATTTTTTAACATTTCTTTCCATCTTTTGCAGAACATTAACATGCCTATCCATCTTGTGATTTCTAGAAATCTATGACTTTTCCTTTTTGTTGTTACAATTTCAGCATCGAGAAGCGTAAAGCGGGCTTTACACACTACGATATATCTAACGATATGTCGTCGGGGTCACGTCGTAAGTGACGCACATCCGGCATCGTTAGTGATATCGTAGCGTGTGACAGCTACGTGCGACAGTGAACGAGCAGAAATACTCACCTTATCGTTCATCGTTGACACCTCACTCATTTTCTAAAATGCTGCCTCGGGAACAATTCCGGTTGTTAATTGTTCCCGAGGCAGCACACATCCCTCCGTGTGACACCCCGGGAACGATGAACTGCAACTTACCTGCGGCCGCCGGCAATGCGGAAGGAAGGAGGTGGGTGGGATGTTTACATCCCGCTCATCTCCGCCCCTCCGCTTCTATTGGCCAGTCGCTGTGTGACGCCGAACGTCCCTCCCTCTTCAGGAAGTGGATGTTCGCCGCCCACAGCGAGGTCGTTTGGAAGGTAAGTACGTGTGACAGGGGGTTACAGCACTGTGCGACACGGGCAACAAATTGCCCGTGCCGCACAAACGATGGGGGCGGGTGCGATCGCAAGAGAAATCGACACATGTAAAGCAGCCTTTAGATGGCCAAACCCTTGACTTCACGTCTCTTCTGGGATTTGCACTCACTTATCCTATGAAAATATATCTCAAACAGGTTGTGCAACCAAGAGCATACAGTACCTTGAAAAATTATTCATACCCACTGAAGGTTTCAATTTTTTTTTTTTTAATGTTACACTCAGAATCCCAATAAAATACATTTTTAAGTTTCTATGTGATATACCAACACTAAGGTAGCAAGGATTTGTGAAGTGCAAAGGAAAGGATACCTGGATTTCTAATTATTTTAAAAATATAAACCTGAAAATTGTGATGTGTATTTGTATTCAGCCCCCAAATAAAATCCTGAGTGACCAATTGCCTCCGGAAATTAATAAATTGAGTCCTCCTGTGTTTAGTTTATTCTCAGTATAACTACAGCTGTTCTGTGAAGGCCTCAGAGGTTTGCTGAGAACATTAGGGATCAAACAGCATCATGAAAACCAAGGAACACACCAGACAGGTCAGAAATAAGGTTGTGGAGAAGAGTAAAGCAGGATAAGGTTATACAAAAATAGTCTAAGCTCTGAACATCTCAAGGAGCACTGTTCAATCCATCATCCAAAAATAGGAATATGGCACAACTGCAAACCTATCAAGACATGGCCCTTCGTCTAAATTGACACCCCAAAGAAGAAGAGCACTAATTAGAGAATCAGCCAAGAGGTCCATGGTCACTCTGGAAGACTTGCAGAGATGCACAGCTCTGGTGAAAGAACCTGTCCACAGAACAAATATTAGCAGTATACACCACAAATCTGGTTTTAACGGAAGAGTGGCAAGAAGAAAGCCATTTTTGAAAGCAAAGCATAAGAAGTCCTATTTGCAGTTTGCAAAAAGCCTTGCATGAGACACCGCTAGCATGTGAAAGAAGGTGTTTTGGTCAGATGAGACCAAAATAGATCTCATTTTGCTAAATACAAAGTACTCTGTGTGTCGGAAAACTAACATTGAACATCACCCTGAAAACACAATCCCCACCGTTAAACATGGTGGTGGCAGCATCATGCTGTGGGGAAGCTTTTCTTCAGCAGAGACAGGGGAGCTAGTCAGAGTTGATGGGAATAAGGATGGAGTCTGGAAAAAACCTCTTAGAGGCTGGAAAAGGCTTGAGACTGGGGCGTAGGTTCACCTTCCAGCAGGACAGAGACCTAAACATACTGCCAGAGCTACAAGGGAACGGTTTAGGTCAAAGTACTGACTCAGTGGGCTTCATACAAATGCACGTCACAATTTTCAGATTTACATTTTTGTAAAAAACCATGTATCATTTCTTTTACACTTCAAAAATACTTGCTTCTTTGTGTTGGTATATCACATCAAATACTCAAAAGTCTGGTACATCACTGACCTGATGACAAAAGACCATAGACAACCCCACTGGTGATAATAATCCACCTCTCTGACAACGTGTGGATGTGCCAATGCGGCACGACAATCTTCAAGTGCCCTAGCTTTCTCCATTTTCATTCTAGGTGTGCCACGTGTAAACTGCAATCAGTCTGTCCGTACTGGTAATACAGTATACCACCCCACTGGTATAGCCACATCTTCCCACGGACAATTTTTATGACACCAAGTAGTTTTACACCAGAATTCTTGTAAAACGTCCTTGATGGATCAGGCCCAACCCCAAGAGTTGATAAAATAGGCTTATAATGCTACCATCATTATGCTTTATGCCCTACGTGTAGCATGTCCTAAGGGGAGCTCTAGATGTACAGTACAGACGAAAAGTTTGGACACACCTTATCATTCAAAGAGTTTTCTTTATTTTCATGACTAAAAATTGTAGATTCACATTGAAGACATTAAAGGGAACCTGTCATCAGAAATTTCGCCCAAAAGCTAAAAGATTCCCCCTCTGCAGCTCCTGGGCTGCATTCTAGGAAGGTCCCTGTTATTATTGTGCCCCATGTGAGACCAAAATAAAGCCTTTATAAAGTTCTACCTTTTTGTATGCAGCTTCTGTAAATCCGTCACGGGGGCGGGCTCTCTGCCGTCCGTTATTCTGCCCCCTGGTCCTGTATGCCGCCCCCATCGCTCCTTTCCATATCTGATGCACCGCCCACTGCTCCAGCCATCCCCGCGCATGCCCAGTGCCAGTCTCACAGGACTGAGCAGTGTGACCGCTGGTGACGTGTGCGCAGGCAAGTGATTATGGACGGGACTGTGACTGTTATCAGCAAGTACCCGGCCATAATCTCTTGAGCGCGCAAACCTCTCCAGCGGTCACACTGTGCTCAGTGTAAATGCTAGACTGTATGGGCTGCTTCCAGGGATGACGTCCCTTTGTCATGTGATAGTATTTCGAACACGCCCCTATCACATGACAAAGGGACGTCATCCCTGGAAGCAGCCCATACAGTCTAGCATCTACACTGAGCTCAGTGTGAATGCTGGAGAGGTTTGCGCGCTCACGAGATTATGGCCGGGTACTTGCTGATAACAGTCACAGTCCCGTCCATAATCACTTGCCTGCGCACACGTCACCAGCGGTCACACTGCTCAGTCCTGTGAGACTGGCACTGGGCATGCGTGGGGATGGCTGGAGCAGTGGGCGGTGCATCAGATATGGAAAGGAGCGATGGGGGCGGCATACAGGACCAGGAGGCAGAATAACGGACGGCAGAGAGCCCGCCCCCGTGACGGATTTACAGAAGCTGCATACAAAAAGGTAGAACTTTATAAAGGCTTTATTTTGGTCTCACATGGGGCACAATAATAACAGGGACCTTCCTAGAATGCAGCCCAGGAGCTGCAGAGGGGGAAGCTTTTAGCTTTTGGGCGAAATTTCTGATGACAGGTTCCCTTTAAAACTATGAATTAACACATGTGGAATGAAATACTTAAAAAAGTGTGAAACAACTGAAAATATGTCTTATATTCTAGGTTCTTCAAAGTAGCCACCTTTTGCTTTGATTACTGCTTTGCACACTCTTGGCATTCGCTTGATGAGCTTCAAGAGGTAGTCACTGGAAATTGTCTTCCAACAGTCTTGAAGGAGTTCCCAGAGATGCTTAGCACTTGTTGGCCCTTTTGCCTTCACGCTGCGGTCCAGCTCACCCCAAACCATCTATATTGGGTTCAACTTGGGTGACTGTGGAGGCCAGGTCATCTGGCGTAGCATCCCATCACTTGTCCTGTTGAAAAATAAATGATGGTCCAACTAAACGCAAACCGGATGGAATAGCATGCCGCTGCAAGATGCTGTGGTAGCCATGCTGGTTCTGTATGCCTTCAACTTTGAATAAATCCCCAACAGTGTCACCAGCAAAGCACCCCCACACCATCACACCTCCTCCTCCATGCTTCACGGTGGGAACCAGCCATGTAGAGTCCATCTGTTCACCTTCTCTACAAAGACACGGTGGTTGGATCCAAAGATCTCAAATTTGGACTCATCAGACCAAAGCACAGATTTCCACTGGTCTAAAGTCCATTCCTTGTGTTCTTTAGCCCAAACAGGTCTCTTCTGCTTGTTGCCTGTCCTTAGCAGTTGTTTCCTAGCAGCTATTTTACCATGAAGGCCTGCTGCACTAAGTCTCCTCTTAATAGTTGTTCTTAAGGGGTGTCCAAACGTTTGGTCTGTACTGTATATGCTAACGTGTCTACTGGCTTCATTGCCAGACACAGGCTTCCATTCCTCTCCATGTAAATCTTTAGTAAAAAGCAGAGGATTTATTCAAATCTGAAGAGAAACCAGAATGGATACGGCTATATAACATAAATTTAAGGCTGATGGATGCCACTTATTAGCATCCCTCAGAGCCTCCTTATAACATACAAGTCTGGAGCTTTATGCATCATATATGTAAAGCTACTTTCACACATCCGGCTTGAGCTCTGCGGCTCAATCCGGCTGTGAAAGCTATGTAACGGATGCGGTGAAAACACCGCATCCTTTGCATAAGTTTTTCCTTTGCGGCCAGTCCGGTTTTTGCCGCTTGCGGCATGCTACTGAGCATGCGCAGTGGCAAAAACCGCATGCGGCGGCCGGATGCGGTTATTGCCGCATCCGGCCGCAATAGGCATGCATTGAAAAATGTGCCGCATCGGCCGAATGCAGCGCGATGCGGGTTTTTTTTGCCGCACGAAAAACGTGCCAGGCAACGTTCCATCCGGCCGCCACATCGGCTAAATCTGCCGCATGCGGCAAAAACCGGACGGAACGCAAGGCCATGCGGCACAAATTAAAGTCTATGCAGGAAAATCGCAACCGGCAGCAAAAAATAAGAATTATTCTTACCGATAATTCGCTTTCTAGGACCTTCCACGACAGCATAGGAGGTTGTCTCTCCACGCCCTAATTGGGACAGGAAGTTCAAGAGGTTTAAAAGGACCCTCCCACCTCCCATAGCCAGTGTCTTACAAAGAATCCATAGCATATGAGAAGTACTACACATTCAGGAATACATGAATACATAGGGGAGGGAATTACCTGCTGTCGTGGAAGGTCCTAGAAAGCGAATTATCGGTAAGAATAATTCTTATTTCTCTAGTCCCTTCCACGACAGCATAGGAGGAATACCAAAGAATTGATACCTAGGGGGGGACCACAGCCTGCAGGACTTTCCTGCCAAAGGCCAAATCCCTGGTGGAATCCAGATCCAGACGATAATGCTTCGTGAAGGTATGGAGCGAAGACCACGTAGCCGCCTTGCAGATCTGCTCAGGGGAGGCCCCTGCCCGTTCGGCCCAGGAGGCAGAGGTAGCCCTGGTGGAGTGCGCCGTGAATCCAGTAGGCGGAGAGAGATGCTGAGCGAGGTATGCATCTCTAATTGCTCGCACAATCCAGTTGGCGACTGTACTCTTAGCCACCTTCTTGCCCTTATTGCGGCCAAAGGGCTGGATGAACAGGTTAGAATCAAGGCGCCAAGAAGCAGTAACCTCTAGGTAGTGCAACACTATCCGACGGACATCCAAAGAATGAAACACTTCCTCACCCGGAGTCCGAGGATTCTGACAGAATGAAGGCAGGACGATGGACTGCGAACGGTGAAAATCCGAAACCACCTTGGGAAGGAAGGAAGGGTCCAGCTGAAAAACAATGCTGTCATCTCTGATGGTCAGATAAGGTTCCCTAACAGACAAAGCCTGAAGTTCGCCGACTCTGCGAGCAGATGTAATAGCCACAAGAAAAGCAGTCTTGTGAGAAAGGGAACGAATGTTACAAGAGCACAGAGGTTCAAACGGAGATTGAGATAGTCCTGTAAGGACCACATTGAGATCCCAGCGAGGCGTCAGGACCCTCCGACGTGGACAGAGTCTACCAGCGGACACAAAGAACCGACGGATCCAACGATGATCTGCCAGAGCCGTGTCAAAGACTGCACTGAGTGCTGACACCTGAACTTTCAGGGAGCTGGGCCTAAGACCTAAGTCTAAACCACTTTGGAGAAAGTCCAGAATCTGCGCAATATTAGGCCGAAAAGGGTCAGGAGGCCGAGAACCACACCAGGAGGAAAATCTCTTCCAGATTTTGTTGTATATACTATTAGTCACAGGTTTACGGTTCTTCTGCAGCGTAGCCACAACTTTGTCAGAAAGCCCTTGAGCCTTCAGTGCCCGGGCCTCAGAAGCCAGGCAGCCAAGTTGAGTTTCTGAGGAGCCGGATGGAAAATCGGACCCTGTGACAGTAAGCTGGGGTCCGAACCTAAGAGGACTGGGCCGTCGATTCCTAGCGTCATGACCAAGCTGTACCAACTCCTCCGGGGCCACAGAGGGGCTACCAGTATAGTTGGGACCCCCTCGTCTCTGATCTTCCTCAGGGCCCGTGCGAGAAGAGGAAGAGGGGGGAACGCGTAAGCGAGGCGAAAGGACCAACTGTGGCAGAAAGCGTCTACCCCTAAAGCCTCGTCCCTTGGGTTCAGGGAGAAATATGTTGCGACCTTGCGATTCTCTGCTGAGGCAAAGAGGTCCACCTCTGGTGCACCCCACCTTGCCACTAGAGAGCAGAACACTGCCTGATCCAGGCTCCATTCCCCTGGATGAACATCCCGACGACTCAGGAAATCCGCCTGAAGATTGAGGGAGCCCTTCAGATGGACCGCAGAAAGGGAGAGCAGAGATTGTTCTGCCCATTGAAAGATTCGGGAGGATACCGACTTCAGGGCGCCTGAGCGTGTACTGCCCTGATGGCGGAGATGTGCCACTGTTGTGACATTGTCTGAATATACCAGGACGTGAGAGTCCCGGACGAGGTCCTGAGCCGCAAGGAGGGCTTCCCTGACTGCCCTGAGCTCCCGGTAGTTGGAGGATTGGGAGCTGACGTAAGGACTCCAGACCCCTTGAAATGGGGAATTTGCCACCATTGCCCCCCATCCACGTAGGCTGGCATCTGTGGTCAGTGTAACCAGGGGTTTCTGAGTCCAGGCAACCCCCACCTGCAGGTTGGCGGGACTCAGCCACCAGAGAAGGGATGAGGAGACGGACTCCGAGAGGCGAAACCTTCTGTTTAGGGATGACGGGAGTCTGTCCCAGTGTGTCAGGATATGATCCTGGAGACACCGAGAATGGGCCTGAGCCCACCTGACCGAGGGGATGCAGGATGTCATGGAACCCAGGGCCGACATAGCCGCTCGAAGCGTTGGGCGAGCCTGCCTGCGGAGCTTCGAGATTTTGGATAACAGAGCTATCCTGTGGCCCTCTGGGAGAAAAGATGCCTGTCTGTCGGAGTCCAGCAGCACTCCGAGAAACTGCCGTGTGGAGGAGGGGGTTAACTGTGATTTTTTGAGATTGGGAATCCATCCCAGAGCCTGAGGTATTGTCTGTGTCCCGGATGGACGGGTACATGGAAGTAGGCATCTTTCAGATCGATAGAGGCCATCTGGTGGTGTAGACCTATCAGGGGAATAGCTGATCTCACCGACTCCATCTTGAACCGCCGGTACCTGACCTGACGGTTTAGACTTTTTAAATTGATAATTATACGGACGTCGCCGGATGGCTTCTTGACCAGGAAGAGACGGGAGTAGTGTCCTATCCCTTCTTCCCGACTCGGGACTGGGGAACGACCCCCGAGTGCACTAACTCTAAAATCTTTGTGTACAACAGAGTCTGTGAACCCGGCGATGCCAGCGCAGTGACTCGGAGACCCGGAAGAGGGGGGAAAGGAATTCTATGAGAAGACCGTCCGAGATGATCTTCAGAACCCATTGGCAAGAGGTTATGGACTGCCACTGGGTAAGAAACGCTGAGAGTCTTCCCCCCACCCGGGCCGAGTCACTGCTTGTCCTGCTGAGGACGTTGCTGATGTGGAGGGATGAGGATGTTTCTCCCTCTACCTTTGGGATAGCTCCACCTGCCTGCCTTCCCTTTCCCTCTGGGCTGGGAGGCCTGAGGCATCGAGGGACGAAAGGACCGCTTCCTGGTAGGTCTAGGATCGGGCAAGGCCTTACGATCAGTCGCCTTGTCCAGGATATCATCCAGGGCAGGTCCAAACACCAAATCCCCTTTAAAAGGAAGGGAACAAAGCCTCATTTTAGAGGTGGAGTCTCCACTCCAGGCCTTAAGCCAGAGGGCACGTCGGGCAGAGTTAGAAAGCACCGAGGTCCTGGCTGCCAGGCGGACAGATTCCACCGAGGTATCTGCCAGAAAACAGGTAGCCTTCCTAAGCAAGGGAAGGGATTCCAGTAATTCCTCCCTAGGGGTCCCTTGGGAAATATGAGCCTCCAACTGGTCCAACCACCTAATTAGGGACCTGGATACGCAGGTGGAGGCAATGTTGGCTTGAATAGAGGAAGACGATGCCTCCCAGGACCGCTTCATCAGGCCCTCTACCTTCCTATCCATTTGATCCTTCAGCTGGGAAGTATCCTCAAAGGGAAGAGCCGTTTGCTTAGCTACCCTAGCCACCTGAACGTCTACTCTTGGGATCTCCCAATGTAGTCCCGAAGGTTCCAGAGGAAACCGGCGTCTAAGGTCACTCCGTACCCGCCTCTCAGGACATTCCCATTCCTGAGAAACAATATCCAATATATTGGCATGAACTGGGAATCCCAACTGTTTGACTGACTTCAGGCCAGCAAACATTTCGTCCTGGATTGAAGGAAGAGACTGCACTTCCTCTAAACCCATAGTGCTCCGAACTGCCTCAATAAGATCCCCCAACTCTTCTGAGTGAAAAAGAAAGGACTGGTCAGACCCCCCAGATGGAAATCCTTCATCAGGACCCTCAGAGGTGGAATCAGCGTCCTCCTGATCAGAAGGGGTCGACTGGAGTCTCCTCTTTTTTGGAGGAGAGGGTCCAGTAGCAGGGCCAGGAGCAGGGCCAGGAGCAGGGCCAGGAACAGGGCCAGGCACAGGGCCAGGAACAGGGCCAGGAACAGGGCCAGGCACAGGGAGAGAAGCCAGTGAGGCCCTAATCTCCTGTTTCATCATGGACCGCAACTCATCTATCAGAGATGGTTGTTCGGCCCTAATAACCTGGTCCGTACATTGCTGGCAAAGCTTTTTATCCCATACTGCAGGGAGCTTCTTTATACAGATGGGACATTTTTTAATTTTGTCCACTCTGTCAGGTCTATCAGGCTTATCGGACTTGTCAGTTTTATCTGACTTCTCAGGCTTCTCTGATTTCTCATTTCTGTCAGTTTTCTTGGTGGCCTTGTCCTCCTAGAAAACACAGAGCAGAGAGCCATAATCACTGATGAGACCTATGTCCGAGGGACCAGTCCCCTCCATACTCACAGTAGCAGGGGGCACACTGGGTTCTGCAGAGGCAGCTGCAGCGGAAGACATGACAGGGAGCACGGTCTTACCATGATCTGATGTCTTCGTGGCAGCCCTTATGGACAAGGGCCTGCCTCCCCAGTGACGGTGCACGTTTCCCCGCCTCCCGCATCCGGTCCTGGGCAGGTCGAGTCGCAGTCGGCGTGCCTCCACGCTGCCTCCGCAAACCGGAAGCGCTCGACCGGAAGTCCGCAAGACCAGAAGTCCCGCCTCCGGGAGCACTTCCGGATCGCTCCGGCAGCGTGCATGCGGGAGGCGGCCGGCGGCTCAGGGAGGACGCCGGCCGGGGAGCTCAACAGCCTGCATCACCCCTCAGGAGGATCCGGAAGGCTGGAGCAGCGGTCCCCCACAGCGTGAGGGAACAGCAAGGGAGGAGCGGTGAAGGCCCGACCGATGCCGTCCGGCTGAAGGTAATAGGGGGGAAAAAAAAAAATATACTGCAGTTCGCCGGCCACCACAGCATAGGAGAAAAAACAAAACCTCTCCATGCCCCATGGGGACAGGAAAGACACTGGCTATGGGAGGTGGGAGGGTCCTTTTAAACCTCTTGAACTTCCTGTCCCAATTAGGGCGTGGAGAGACAACCTCCTATGCTGTCGTGGAAGGGACTAGAGAAAAAACGGTTGCGATTTTCCTGCAAAGTGCCGGATTGTGCCGCATAGCAAAAACCGGAGGTGTGAAAGCAGCCTTAAACAGAGGAATTGAAGTGTGGTGTATATAAAGCCTAAAGACATTTCATTACTCAAAAAAACATTGAACCTTTAACTTCAAGCATAGAACAATAAAATGTGAAGATTGGTAATGGGTTAAAATTCCTCAACAATTTGGAGGGTGGATATCAAGTTATAGGAAGTATTTCATTACGTTATTACAATTAATACTGCTAAGTGGTGTAACAGGTTAGGCAGAAGGCTATTGTTCACAGTCATTACATCAAAATATAAAAATATAGTGATGCTTCATCAACACATTTTAGAGGATTTTTTTTATTATTGATCAACAACTATGTTCTCAATCAACCCAAAAGACTCATAAATATCAAGGCTTATTATTTTAGGAAGTTGGAGTGTTTTTTTTTTAGATTTGGCTATCTTAGGAGGATATCTGTTTGTGCAGGTAACTATTACTGTGCAGAATTATTAGGCAACTTAATAAAATCCAAATATATTCCCATCTCACTTGTTTATTTTCACCAGGTAAACCAATATAACTGCACAAAAGTTAGAAATAAACATTTCTGACATGCAAAAACAAAACCCCAAAAAAACTAGTGACCAATATAGCCACCTTTCTTTATGATGACACTCAGCAGCCTACCATCCATAGATTCTGTCAGTTACTTGATCTGTTTACGATCAACATTGCGTGCAGCATCCACCACAGCCTCCCAGACACTGTTCTAAGAGGTGTACTGTTTTCCCTCCCTGTAGATGTCACATTTTATGAGGGACCACAGGTTCTCTATGGGGTTCAGATCAGGTGAACAAGGGGGCCATGTCATTTTTTCATCTTTTAGACCTTTACTGGCCAGCCACACCGTGGAGTAGTTGGGTGCATGTGATGGAGCATTGTCCTGCATGAAAATCATGTTTTTCTTGAACTATTTCCAACTTCTTCCTGTACCACTCCTTGAAGAAGTTGTCTTCCAGAAACTGGCAGTAGGTCTGGGAGTTGAGCTTCACTCCATCCTCAACCTGAAAAGGGTCACACAAGTTCATCTTTGATGATACCAGCCCATACCAGTACCCCACCTCCATCTTGCTGGCGTCTGAGTCGGAGTGGAGCTCTCTGCCCTTTACTGATCCAGCCTCTGGCCCAGGGCCGGCTCCAGGTTTTTGTGGGCCCCGGGCGGAAGAGTCCCAGTGGGACCCATAAACATGCATACACAGATACGTACATATACATATTGAAAGACAAACTCACAAAATACATATAAACAGACAAATCTATACCGTCATATACACTGACATACATAGATACACATCATACATGCCTACAGACACACACACACTGCTCTGCTGCATACAGACACACACTGCTCTGCTGCATACATACAGACACACTCACACTGCTCCGGCGGCATTTCCTCTTTTGAAAACGCCTGCCACCCATTATTCAATCTCGTATTCACTGCTTTCCCCGCCCACCGGCGCCTATGATTGGTTGCAGTCAGACCCGCCCCCACACTGTGTTACAGCTGTCTCACTGCAACCAATCACAGCCGCCGGTGGGCGGGTCTATATCATGCAGTACAATAAATAAATAATTAAAAAAAAAATGACATGTGGTCCTCCCAATTTTGATACCAGCCAAGGTAAAGCCACACGTCTGAAGGCTGCTATTCTCAGGATGAGGAGCCCCACGTTATGGGGAGCCCCCCCAGCCTAAAAATTTCAGCCATCAGCCGCCCGGAATTGCCGCATCCATTAGATGCGACAGTCCAGGGACTCAACCTGGCTCATCCCAAATTGCCCTGCTGCGGTGGCAATCGAGGTAATAAGGAGTTAATGGCAGCAGCCCATTGCTGCCACTAAGTCCTAGGTTAATCATGGCAGGCGTTTCCCCGAGATACCTTCCATGATTAACCTGTAAGTGAAAGTAAATAAACACATACACCCGAAAAAAATCCTTTATTTGGAATAAAAGACAAAAAAAAAAAAATACCCTCTTTCACCACTTTATTAAAATCCCCAAATACCCCTCCAGGTCCGGCGTAATCCACATCAGGTCCCGCATCCAGTTCTGCTACATGAAGCTGACAGGAGCTGCAGTAGAACACTGCCGCTCCTGTGAGCTCCACGCAGCAACTGAAGTGAATCGCGCTGTCAGCGGGGACGTCACTGAGGTAATGCCGGTGTGTGTGTGTGCGGTGATGTCGGGATGTGTGCGGTGATGTCGGGATGTGTGCGGTGATGAGGGCTCTCTCTCGGCTAAAGAAAACTTAACGCAATGCGTTATTTCACTGGAATCCGTGGTCTTTATTATCACACTTTTTGCAACGCAAGTGTGAAACTAGCTAAGGGACGGCAACCACAGTTTCCTGCCGAGGACTGCGGTCCCCGGAACTCCGCCTGGGGGCAGCAGAACTGAAGAAGAGTAGGCAGGGCCCGGGGGCAGCTGAAGTGACGAGGCCGAGTGGGCCCCCCCACCTCTCCAGGGCCCCGGCATTTGCCCGGGTATGCCGGGTGCTGATGCCGGCCCTGCTCTAGCCCATCCATCTGGTCCATCAAGAGTCACTCATTTCATCAGTCCATAAAACCTTTGAAAAATCAGTCTTACGATATTTATTGGCCCTGTCTTGACGTTTTAGCTTATGTTTCTTGTTCAAAGGTGTTCGTTTTTCAGCCTTCCTTTCATGTCCCTGAGTATGGCACCCCTTGTGCTTTTTGATACTCCAGTAACGTTGCAGCTCTGAAATATGGCCAAACTGGTGGCAAATGGCATCTTGGCAGCTTCACGCTTGATTTTCCTCAATTCATGGGCAGTTATTTTGCGCCTTTTTTGCCCAACACGCTTCTTGCGACCCTGTTGGCTATTTGCCATGAAACGCTTGATTGTTCGGTGATCACGCTTCAAAAGTTTGGCAATTTCAAGACTGCTACATCCCTCTGCAAGACATCTCACAATTTTGGACTTTTCAGAGCCCGTTAAATCTCTCTTCTGACCCATTTTGCCAAAGGAAAGGAAGTTGCCTAATAATTAAGCACACCTTATATAGGGTGTTGATGTCATTATACCACACCCCTCCTCATTACAGAGATGCACATCACCTGATTTACTTAATTGGTAGTTGGCTCTCAAGCCTATACAGCTTGGAGTAGGACAACATGTATAAAAATTATCATGCGATCAAAATACTCATTTGCCTAATAATTCTGCACACAGTGTGTAATATATACAATACATATATATATTATATATATATATATATATATATTGTGATAACACGCTCCGGGATCGCCTTTGCTGGGTTCAAAGGGCACGTATTCACCTCAGGCAGACAGCCGAATTCAAGGTGTAACTGACGCTTGGTCAGGTTTATTGCAGTGAAGCATAAACAAAAAGAAAAAAAAACACCAACAAAATAAATCCTTGCCTGTCCGGCACTAACTATACAGGATGATATCCTAACTACCAACTGGAGGGCTTCTCCCTTCCAGCTAAACCATACAAACATCAGGCACTGCTCCTCACAAGTGTCTCCTACACAGACAGGCTTACTGTGTTCCCAGATGGAGACCCTCCCCCAACTTCCCAGATTCCTTTTACCTCCGTCCTTCACCTCCCATTAATCCATTAGTAGCCAGGTGATCCTGGCCAGGCTAAATCACATAGGACCGATACCGGGGTGAGATATACCTGCCCTCATCGACTAATCCCACATGAGTCTCACAATATATATATATATATATATATATATATATATATATATATATATATATATATATATATATATATATATATATATATATATATATATAGTTAGGTCCAGAAATATTTGGACAGTGACACAATTTTTGTGAGTTGGGCTCTGCATGCCACCACATTGGATTTGAAATGAAACCTCTACAACAGAATTCAAGTGCAGATTGTAACGTTTAATTTGAAGGTTTGATCAAAAATATCTGATAGAAATTGTAGGAATTGTACACATTTCTTTACAAACACTCCAGATTTTAGGAGGTCAAAAGTAATTGGACAAATAAACCAAACAAAATATTTTTATTTTCAATATTTTGTTGCGAATCCTTTGGAGGCAATCACTGCCTTAAGTCTGGAACCCATGGACATCACCAAACGCTGGGTTTCCTCCTTCTTAATGCTTTGCCAGGCCTTTACAGCCGCAGCCTTCAGGTCTTGCTTGTTTGTGGGTCTTTCCGTCTTAAGTCTGGATTTGAGCAAGTGAAATGCATGCTCAATTGGGTTAAGATCTGGTGATTGACTTGGCCATTGCAGAATGTTCCACTTTTTTGCACTCATGAACTCCTGGGTAGCTTTGGCTGTATGCTTGGGGTTATTGTCCATCTGTACTATGAAGCGCCGTCCGATCAACTTTGCGGCATTTGGCTGAATCTGGGCTGAAAGTATATCTCGGTACACTTCAGAATTCATCCGGCTACTCTTGTCTGCTGTTATGTCATCAATAAACACAAGTGACCCAGTGCCATTGAAAGCCATGCATGCTCATGCCATCACGTTGTCTCCACCATGTTTTACAGAGGATGTGGTGTGCCTTGGATCATGTGCCATTCCCTTTCTTCTCCAAACTTTTTTCTTCCCATCATTCTGGTACAGGTTGATCTTTGTCTCATCTGTCCATAGAATACTTTTCCAGAACTGAGCTGGCTTCATGAGGTGTTTTTCAGCAAATTTAACTCTGGCCTGTCTATTTTTGGAATTGATGAATGGTTTGCATCTAGATGTGAACCCTTTGTATTTACTTTCATGGAGTCTTCTCTTTACTGTTGACTTAGAGACAGATACACCTACTTCACTGAGAGTGTTCTGGACTTCAGTTGATGTTGTGAACGGGTTCTTCTTCACCAAAGAAAGTATGCGGCGATCATCCACCACTGTTGTCATCCGTGGACGCCCAGGCCTTTTTGAGTTCCCAAGCTCACCAGTCAATTCCTTTTTTCTCAGAATGTACCCAACTGTTGATTTTGCTACTCCAAGCATGTCTGCTATCTCTCTGATGGATTTTTTTCTTTTTTTTCAGCCTCAGGATGTTCTGCTTCACCTCAATTGAGAGTTCCTTAGACCGCATGTTGTCTGGTCACAGCAACAGCTTCCAAATGCAAAACCACACACCTGTAATCAACCCCAGACCGTTTAACTACTTCATTCATTACAGGTTAACGAGGGAGACGCCTTCAGAGTTAATTGCAGCCCTTAGAGTCCCTTGTCCAATTACTTTTGGTCCCTTGAAAAAGAGGAGGCTATGCATTACAGAGCTATGATTCCTAAACCCTTTCTCCGATTTGGATGTGAAAACTCTCATATTGCAGCTGGGAGTGTGCACTTTCAGCCCATATTATATATATAATTGTATTTCTGAACATGTTTTTGTAAACAGCTAAAATAACAAAACTTGTGTCACTGTCCAAATATTTCTGGACCTAACTGTATATATATATATATATATACACACACACACATATATACATACATACATACATATAATTATATACACATTCATACACATATACACACACACACACACACACGTTAAAACCAGAAGTTTAGTTTACATACACTATCTGAAAAGACACATTTGCAGGTTTTTCTCATTTTTTGACCTGAAATCAGAATAAATCTCTCCCGTTTTAGGTCAATTTGGAACCAAAATAACATATGTATGCCAAATACCAGAATAATGAGAGATAAAAATGCCTTAAAACATTCTCTATTACTTTCTGCAAAGTCAAAAAGTTTACATACATTTCATTAGTATTTGGTACCATTGCCCTTAAACTGTATGACTTGAGTCAAATGTTCAAATTTTTGGATATTCTTCTACAAGCTTCTCACAATAGTAGGAATTTGGGCCCATTCCTCCTGACAGTACTGGTGAAACTGAGCCATGTTTGTAGGTCGCTTTGCTCACACCGGCCTCATAAATTTTCAATAGGATTGAGATCAGGGTTTTGTGATGGCCACTCCAAAACATTGAGTTTGTTATCCTTAAGTCACTTTGTAACCAGTTTGGCAGTATGCTTTGGGTCACTGTCCATTTGGAAGACCCATTTCCACCCAAACTTTAAGTTCCTGGCTGATGTCTTGTGATGTTGCTTCAGTATTGCCAGTCTCTCCTGCAGTAAAACAACTCCACGACATGACGCTGGCCTTCCCCCCCCCACCATGTTTCAAGTTGGGATAGTGACCTTAGGCTGCAAAGCTTTTTCCTTTTTCCTCCAAACGTAACGATGCTCATTATGGCCAAAAAGCTAAATTTTAGTTTTGCCAGACCACATGACATATCTCCAAAAATTAAAAACTCTTTCACTGTGGATAATGACACAATCTTACCAGCTTCTGCCAGCATCTTCACAAGGTCTTTTGCTTTTGGGTTGATATGCACATATCTGACCAAAGCACGTTCATCTCTGGTACATAGAACCCATCTGCTTCCTCATCGGTATGATGGCTGGACATTCCCATTTTGTTTGTACTTGTGTATAATTGTTAGTACTGATGGTCGAGGAATCTTCAGGTATCTGGAAATTGCACCCAAGGTTGACTTTGCGGAAAGTACTAAAAATGCCTTAAAACATTCTCTCTCATTATTCTGGGATTTGGCAAATATAAATGATTTTTGTTCCTAATTGACCTAAAACGGGAAAGGTTTATTCTGACTTCATGTCAGATAGTGAGAAAAACATGCAGATGTGTCTTTTTAGATAGTGGATGGAAACTTCTGGTTTCAACTGTATGTGATATCGTAGTACCAGACATCTAAAAAAGAAGCAAGAACTTTGTGACATTAAGGCTATGTGCCCACATAGCAGATTTGTGTGAAGATTTTCTGCACACAAAACTGCATGTTTTGGCAGGAAAAATGCTGTAAAGAAACACACTCTGGTTTCATTGCATTTTCACGAGGTTTTTAAGCTTTTTTTCTGGCGTTTTTCCATTTTTTTAATCATGGCGATCGAAGGGGGTTCAGGTGCTGTACCCCAGTGATCGCTACCAGGTCTCCGGCTGATGTTACAGCCAGGACCCAGTTCTCAATGCCCGAAACGGTGCCTGTGCTACTCCCAGTAGTTTAACCCCCTGAATGCTCCATTCAGAATGCAGGGAGAGGAATTGCTTACCTCCTCCTGGTGATCAGGTCCCTGTAATGCAATCACAGGGACCCAATCGCTGCCATGGCAATCCTGGGTTGTCACCATGATGACCCTGGGTTACTGAACTACTGAGAGCCTCACAGACCATGCCGGATGCATGTTGTTTGAAGTGATCTGTCAGTGCTGCGAGTGCATCTCTGACAGATATAATCCCCTGCAGTAATCAAGCTTGAGCACTGCAGTGGATTATATTTGCAGGAAAAAAACGCTGAAACAACTGACATGCTGCTTCTTTTTCTGCAACAAAATCTGCAAGGAAAAAAGAAGCCGCATGTGCACAGCAAGTCACGATTCTCAGACTTTGCTGGCATGCGTTTTTCCTTGCAGTATTGATTAAAAAACGCAGGAATAAAAACGCAGCAAAAACGCAACATGTGCACATGGCCTAAAAGCAGACTGCTAATGAATGGAATAGTAACCAATAAAGGTGGTTTTAGGTCACAGTATTAGGCCTTATTCACATCTGGTTTTCCTGTACATCTGCCTTCCATCATGCATCCGTGCGCTGTCTATTGTGAGTCCGCCATACTCTGCTTCACGTGCAGCAACAAGAAGTCAAACACTACAATCATGTGCGGAGACATCATTTTCAAATGGGTAATAGAGAAATCCCCACAAACAACCTGACCAGCTTCCTCTCTGTGCTAAAAGGAAACTCCGATGAGATAGTCGAGCGCTGGAAGTTCTCAATAATCCCAATATCATCCATCGCCCCCCCCCAGCCCCACACTCAGCCATTTTACCAGGCACAAAAATATTAGCGGAGGCGTGAGGAAGGTATAATAAACCTTCAAAGCCTAGATCCAACCTCGGGGAACTTACACAAAGTACAAACCTTAGACGCTGGGCCAGTACCCTATACTATGAATGGCTTTTTTCCCCCCACAGTGTGACAAAGCTGGCGATGTAAATTGCAAAAAGTTCAATAAAATTTGAGAGTAATTTTCATTGATGTAATCCATCATAGGGCCCGAATGTGAATATGTAACAAGAACCTGCCACAGGACCTCAATAAGAGTAATGAGGACCCCTGGACACAGCTGGAGCCGCAGATTCTTCATATATGAAAGTAGGAAGGACCCTTAAGCTAAAACGTGTCACCCGCCAAGCCCCGTAAATGGGAAAACCTTGAGGGGTGCTGCCCCGGAGTGAGTACATGTATCCTCTGATGGAAACAGCAGAGAGATCCATGGCTGTCACAGTCAGCCTCATAGACAGTGAATGGAGAGGCTGCACTCACGCGAGACCCCCTCTCTATTTCAGCTATAGCCTGTTCTAGCGATCAATGTCACAGTATCAGGGCCAAGAACAGGTGATCACTGTCCATGGAGTCACGACCCCTTTAATCTCTTACCACACACATAAACCAGCAAATCTAACGTCTTCCATACACATTAAGCTCACCTCACATCAGCAGTATTGTGCCGCAAAGCCGGATCAGTTACAAACGCGTTTCAGTTCCATTCATTTCCAATGAAATTGCGGCAAGATGCGGTCTCAAATGCGGTTGCGTGTGTCATACACAACCGCATGTGACCGCATCTTGCTGCGATTCCATTGGAAATTAATGGAACTGAAACACGTTTGTAACGGATCCGGCTTTGCGGCAAAATACCGCTGATGTGAGAGACGCCTTAGCCTACCCCTGGGCTGAACCCGCTGATATCAGCAGGCTCACCTGACAGTCTAAAAGCACCCATACCCAGACAAATGTCATTCGATCCTGTTGATCTCTCCGGCTTCGGTTGGTGGCCTAGTGTGTATGGGGCAGTGGACTGATGGTCGGGAGAGATGTCAATCGCACGTCTGATTTCGGACCGCAGGTCACTATGTTCTCCTGGAGAAAAACAGCCAGCCTACCCGTCAGCCAGTGGCTTTCTCACAAAAAACACAGGAGCGCTCGGAGAAAGAAATGGTCCCGTTTATGGGAGCGTCAGCTGAGATGGCTGACAGACGAACGATCAGCTGTAGCATCACTCAGCCGACAGCCAGATAATGTACATGACCGTCTTCAGGCTCGGTTCACACTACAGTGCTCTATGACCAACAGGGTTTCCATCAAAATCCCCAAAGACAGATTTCCCTACTGGAACGCAGATGGAGCCATTCACCGGAATGAAGCCGCTGTGGACACTGTCCTGGCAATATTCATCTTTAGCGGTCAGGTGAATGATCGGGGCAACCCATTACTGTGGCGACAGCTATTTAATGTGTATGGGGTGCGTAATCCATAACTCCATAGACCCTGGTGGACGTATCTCGGCTGCACAGGACCGATCTTCCTACAAAGCGTCCATCCATAGGTCGCCATGGCTTGAGATTGAGCTGAAGGATGCTAAAGAAAAAGAAAGACTGTGATATAGTCCAGTGAGCCATGAAACTAGTCCACGGGCCTCTGCTCATATGGACCATAGTGGACACTGCGGGGAGTACTGCCCACCGAGAGGCAGCAGTGAACAGGTTAATGGCGTGAGCGGAGCATTTCCTGCGTTTTACACGCTCATTTCTGTAGTTCATTACCCATTGTTCAGCAGACTTTCCGCCCGTCAATACCCCTCCCTGCCGGAGACTTCAGACGTGAAGAATACACAGGAGTATCACTGAGGAATAGGATTACAACCGGCCATCTAATTAGAAAAATTAGGAGGAAAACGGTCTGTGCTCCAACTCCCCCGTCATCATATACACAGGTACCAGGAGCAGAAAACAAAAGATGACAGCTGTCCGACAGCCATGATACCCAGGCAGACAATTACAAAATCACCTATTAATGCCTCGCGGCTCATGAACTAACTCATAAAGGATCAATTTGGAAAATTAATGTGTTTTTGTCAGCAGAAATGCCCCCAAAAATGATGCCAGAAAGTCGAGCGTCACTTTACAAAATAACCAATTACCAGTCACTAAGCGGTTAATAACGGGATCCTAAATCTCTGGAAAGATTAAGATGGACAATCCCGGATAATCTGAGGTGGCCTCATGTCAGCCGCCCACATGAACTACTTGTAACCTCTAATTTAGTCTGAAGTGCGCCCCAGTGTCAGCTATTACAGGGGGCGCCCGCAGGTAGAGGACGGACAGACGTCTGCCCCATAACAAATGGCCGTCTATTGGAGACGCCTGGTAGCACGCCCCCTCTATAGAGTTATGCACAAATTCCTCAAATCCCAAAAGAGACTTCAGCCGAGCAAGGGAAAAAATCTCCAAGAAAAAAAAAAGAAGAGTCGGGCCTGGCTGAGATCTGCGGACCTAAACAAACAAAATACAATGTATACACGGTATATAATGATCCAAGGAAAAAAAAAAGACAAAACTGAGCAAAACCAGAAGAACAAGAACTCCACAAAAGACCCCAGACAGCACAGTAACCCCCGCAACAAGGAAAGACGAGCACAAACGCCAGGACATGGCGGCACCACCACCATCAGATCAGCCACACAGAGCCAGCTATGGGGAGAAAGCATAGGGAACACTCTACTCTCCCCGACATGTGGTCAGGGGGTACACAGCGGCCGGCAGGGCTTAGGGCTCGTCAGCTCACAGTACTGGTGGATTGCTCCTCCATGTCACAAGACGTTGAAGCTGGAAGCCCACAGACAGGTGGGAACAAACCCAAGCACAGGAGCAGCCATAACATCTCAGGAGGAGGAGGGTCATTGGTGTCAAAATCTGACTTTACAGCATTCAACAAAACTTGTAAACGGAGGGGGGGGGGTGGCAAATGAACAATCAGCAGGCACTCAGTCCTCACCCCAAGAATTAACCAGTCAGCCCTCACCTCTGGCATCGCCAACCCGTCAACCCTCACGTCACGGATCACCAACCAACCCTCACCCCGGACATCGCCAACCAGCCAACGCTACCCAGAGCATCGCCAGTCAGCCCTCACCTAAGGCATCGTCAACCAACTAACCCTCACCCTGGACATCGCCATCAATCAACCCTGCCCAGGGCATCGTCAACCATCCAGCACTCATCCTGGGAATCACCAACAAGTCAACCTTCTACCTGGGCATCACCAACCTGTCGGATTTCAAGTCAGCCCTCACCCCAGGCATCACCAGCCAGTCAACCCTCACCCCAGGCATCGACAACCAGCCAGCCCTCAGCCCGGGCATTGCAAACCCTTCAGCCCTCACCAACCAGTCAACCCTTACCCCGACTATCACCAACCCTTCAGTCCTCCAGTCGGCCCTCACCCCAAGCATCGCCAACCAGTCGGCCCTCACCCCAAGCATCGCCAACCAGTCGGCCCTCACCCCAAGCATCGCCAACCAGTAAGCCCTCACCCCAAGCATCGCCAACCAGTAAGCCCTCACCCCAAGCATCGCCAACCAGTAAGCCTTCACCCCAAGCATCGCCAACCAGTAAGCCTTCACCCCAAGCATCGCCAACCAGTAAGCCCTCACCCCAAGCATCGCCAACCAGTAAGCCCTCACCCCAAGCATCGCCAACCAGTAAGCCCTCACCCCAAGCATCGCCGACCAGTAATCCCTCACCCCAAGCATCGCCAACCAGTCAGCCCTCACCCCAAGCATCGCCAACCAGTCAGCCCTCACCCCAAGCATCGCCAACCAGTCAGCCCTCACCCCAAGCATCGCCAACCAGTCAGCCGTCACCCCAAGCATCGCCAACCAGTCAGCCCTCACCCAAAGCATCGCCAACCAGTCAGCCGTCACCCAAAGCATCGCCAACCAGTCAGCCCTCACCCCAAGCATCGCCAACCAGTCAGCCCTCACCCCAAGCATCGCCAACTAGTCAGCCGTCACCCCAAGCATCGCCAACTAGTCAGCCGTCACCCCAAAGCATCGCAAACTAGTCAGCCGTCACCCCAAGCATCGCAAACTAGTCAGCCGTCACCCCAAGCATCGCCAACTAGTCAGCCGTCACCCCAAGCATCGCAAACTAGTCAGCCGTCACCCCAAGCATCACCAACTAGCCAATCTTCATCGTAGGCATTGCCATCCCTTCAACCTTCCAGTCAGCCCTCAACCCGGGCATCACTAACCAGTCCGCTCAAGATGCCTCTAAACTCTTGACTGTCTGAAGGAAGCTCCTACTACCGTAGCCACTGTGTGAGCCTCCATATAAAATGTCTGGGTGCAGCTCCCAGTGCTGAGTAACCGGGGCTCCCCCTCCCTACATCACAGCGGGCACTGCCCTGTGTACCCAGGTCACATCTGCGGGCACTGCCTGAGAGTCACCCCGGACACTTCTGCAGGCACTTCCCTCAGAGTCACCTCGGACACTTCTGCAGGCACTGCCCCCGGGTCACCTCGGACACTTCTGCGGGCACTGCCCCCGGGTCACCTCGGACACTTCTGCGGGCACTGCCCCCGGGTCACCTCGGACACTTCTGCGGGCACTGCCCCCGGGTCACCTCGGACACTTCTGCGGGCACTGCCCCCGGGTCACCTCGGACACTTCTGCGGGCACTGCCCCCGGGTCACCTCGGACACTTCTGCGGGCACTGCCCCCGGGTCACCTCGGACACTTCTGCAGGCACTGCCCTGTGTACCCCGGACACTTCTGCAGGCACTTCCCTCAGAGGCACCGATCTCCCCGGATCGTCCACGTCTATTGTCCCGTCACCAAACACACAGGAAAGTGACTTCACAACTTACCAAGACCAGCGCGAACCTCTCCTCCAGCTCCCCCGGGTCCGGCATCGGAACTTTCAGAGGTAATAAGGGGGTTCCCGGGGTTCCCCCCGCACTCTCCGTGTTACCCATGTTCGGGACCCCGGTAAACAGCACCCCAAAAGCCGGGTGTCCCCTTTTTCCCGTGCGCGCTCCCGCTACAGCAACATAAAGTCCCGGGGACCCATCCTTTGTACTATGGAGTCCCGCCTCGCAGCCCACACTATGCTCAGCTCCATTCACCCGGCCGCGCACTGTAAGCCACGCCCCTCCTCCCTGCATCCATTGGTGCGCTGCTTGATACTCCGTGCTCTCATTGGAGCGGAGGCTGTTTATGGCATTTCAGTCACACAGCGCCCTCTACTGTAAGATGCAACAGTTGTCTCAGTGTAACTTTTACAACCCATGTAATAATGTATAGTATAGACAGCGCCGTCCTGCGTGTGGTGACGTCATCAGTGGAATCAGCGTGCTATGACGTCACACACCAAACACAGGGCAAAACACTGATTTATATATAAAGAAAAACTGATGAAAATAAGAGAAAAACAAGGTGTGAATACAGCCCTACAGTGCTGTCCATTCTGCCCTGATTAGACTGCACGTACTATCAGGATGACATCGCCTTTTATTTACGTCACTGTGCCTCCAGATCCAGCAGGGATCAGTCCACTGCAGCCATCAGGTGAGGACATCGATACCAGACTGATGAATGCGCAGCCTCCAGCCAGGACAGACCAGATACTGCGCACATTGTATGCGGTCACTCGCACATTTGCACACAATAATGACCTTTCCCATTGTATATACATATAAAAGACTATTTCCTGTTAGAGACTATAATGGAGCAGACAGCAAAGCCAATCAGGTTTTTTTCTATTACCAGTGAAGGTCACAGATGAATCAGCGCCGCAGCCAATCATCTAGGTCCCAAAGGTCAGATCCAGCAGACCCCTGCCATATATTACCGCCTTATTTTTAGGGAATACCCCTGCACTGATTTGCATCACTTAAACCTCATTCAGACTTCGCTTTTTACAGATCCGTGTCTGATGGTGATACCTCACACTTGCCAATTCAAGTCAATGAGTCCATACAAGGATTGGGCAGCTTACTGATGGCGTCCTAGTTGCATCCTGCTGGGCCATTTTCAATTACTGTCGTTGCTTTCAAGAAAAACTGGTGAAATTATTGATGGTAAAAAAAAGGTAAAAAAAAAACACAAAACAAAAATAAAACTCTAATCCAGCAAAACGAGAAAAATCAGTCACATACGACAAAAAAATGATGTCTGAATGAGGTCTAATACTATGCTGTCACTCCATGGCCGGTGGCTCCAAAACACAGGTGTGAAGCTTCAGTTACAGTTTTCCTCTGTGTAGATTCCACTTACTCCTCCTTCACACATCCATGTTTCCGGTACATGTGACGTCCGTTTTCACAAGTACTGGAGACAAGTACACACTAAAGGCCCCGTTACACGCAACAACATCGCTAACGAGATGTCATTGGGGTCACGGAATTCGTGACGCACATCCGGCAACGTTAGAGATGTCGTAGCGTGTGACACCAGCGAGCGACTGTTAACGAGCAAAAATACCTTATCGTTGCTCGTTGACACGTCGTTCATTTTCATAATGTCGTTCCTCCTCGGTTGTTCGTCGTTCCTGAGGCAGCACACATCGCTACGTGTGACACCCCGGCAACAACGAACAACACCGTACCTGCGTCCCGCCAGCAATGCGGAAGGAAGGAGGTGGGCGGGATTTTACGTCCCACTCATCTCCGCCCCTCCGCTTCCATTGGGCAGCCGCTGTGCGACGTCACTGTGACGCCAAACGTTCCAACCCCCTTCAGGAAGAGGATGTTCGCCGCCCACAGCGACGTCGTTAGGGAGGTAAGTACGTGTGACGGGGGTTAACGACATTGTGCGCCACGGGCAACGAATTGCCCGTGACGCACAAACGACGGGGGCGGGTGAGATCGCTCATGCAATCGCACGATATATCGTACCGTGCGACGCCGCCTTTACACGTACGAGCGACCGCTAACGATGCAAAATACTCACCAAATCGTTGATTGTTGACACTTCGTCCATTTCCCAAATGTCGTTGCTCGTGCAGGACGCAGATTGTTCGTCGTTCCTGAGGCAGCACACATCTCTACGTGTGACTCCCCAGGAACGACGAACAACACCGTGCCTGTGTCCTCCGGCAACGAGGTGGGCGTGACTTTAATGCGGCTGCTCTCCGCCCCTCCGCTTCTATTGGACGCCTGCCGTGTGACGTCGCTGTGACGCTGCACGAACCGCTCACTTTGAAAAGAGGCAGTTCGCCGGCCACAGCGACGTCGCTAGGAAGGTAAGTACGTGTGACAGTACTAAGTACTAGCGATTTTGTACACCACGGGCAGCGATCTGCCCGTGACGCACAAACGACGGGGGCAGGGGCTCTCACGAGCGTCAACGCTAGCGATGTCGCTGCGTGTAAAGCCCCCTTTAGACCTATTAATATCAATGGGTCTACGTACACGCCTGTGTTTTCGCATGGACCATGAGTCTGTATGCTCCACACAGCGACACGTCCGTTTTTCTCTGGCAACACAGATGTCACAAAGACCACTCACTGAGGTGATCTGTGTGACACATACCGGAGAAAAGACAGGTGACATAAATATAGGGAATCTTTATACTTACCTGTCTCCAGCGCGCTCCTGTCTTTGCCTCTGCCGTTGCTTCTGGGCCCGCTCATTATGCTAATGAATATTCACTGTACCATTCAGAAGTAACAGCAGTGCAGGAGACAGGTAAATAATACCAGGTCATGCTGTCTGTGTGCTATCCGGATGTCACATGGATAGCACAAGGACAGCACACGCAACACACACGAGCACACATATACGCACCTTCACCACGGACTGTAATACACGTGTGGGTTTTACGTAAATGTATCAAAGAGGCCTTACAAATACTGTGAATTTTGTGTGAATGAGGCCTATCCACAGTGGTGTAACTAGAGTCTGATGGGCCCCACTGCAAGATTTGGACCTGGGCCTCCATCTGCATGTTAGGCCGGTTTCGGACGTCCGGGTTTCAGGTACGTGAGACATCCGTTCTTAACACGAATGCTGCACATACCCATGTTATTCTCTGGAGTTGCTCACACGGCCGTGTTTTCACACAGACCTTGTGACCCCTCGTGATCCCGTACGCACACACGCAGACATGTCAGTTTTTCATCACGGGTGTCACACGGATCGCACACTGATGTGATCCGTGTGACATCAGTGTGACACGTACTGGAGAAAACACGTGTCTTTTTAATAATAAGATTTTCTATATTTACCTGCATCCAGCGCTCCTGCCTTCTCCTCTGCTGCCTCCCGCTCCTGACCCCCGCTCATTATATTCATTGATTATTCACTGCACTGAGGAGCTGGAAGCCGAATGAGCGCTGGGGACTTCAGTGCCGGGGACCAGTGAGTATCCAGCAGTGTGTGTGTGTGTGTGTGTGTGTGTGTGTAGACATATGTGCGTGTCTGTGTTCAGTGTATATATGCATGTTCGCTATGTGTGTGTATGTGCTCAATGTATCCATGCATGTCTGCTATGTGTGTCTACATATGTGTGTATATGTGCTCATTGTATACGTGTGTGTGTGTACGTGCATGTAGTGAGAACATGGAGCCGGAGCATTGCGGGGACAGCATCGGAGACTCAGAGTTCCCAATGAACCCTGATGAACCCGTGAAGTCATCGTGGTGACACCCGCTGTAGCGCGGGTGTCGCAGGGGTGTCATCGGGATGTCATCAGAGTTCATTGGGAACTCCAATGACCTCCTGGACGTCACTGCACAAACACTGCTTGCTGGATACTCACCTGTCCTCGGCGGTGCTGTCCCCGACGGTGCTGTACCCAGCGGTGCTGTACCCAGCGCTGCTCCGGCTTCCAGCTCCTCAGTGCGGTGAATAATCGATGAATATAATGAGCTGCAGAGCCAAAGAAAACAGCGCTGGATACAGGTGAATATAACAAATCTTTATTTCAAAGACCTGTGTTTTCTCCGGTACATGTCACACGTATGCAAACAAAGATGTCAGACGTGTGACATACGCATACGCATGACAAACGCGTGACACACATATGACCATAACCATGCGTGTGACTTGTACCTGATTAAACACGGACGTCTGAAACCGACCTTAGTCAGGTCAGATGTATAGGCTCTTGTAGCTTTCTAAATCTTATAAAACCTTTTCTCCTTGCGGAGAATGACACACCAATTTGGCTGCCAGTGAGGAGACTAATAGCTGCAATGCTCCTCTTGGAAATATGCAAATTGTCTCTTCAGGGAGGAAGGAGACAATCTCCAGTGCCACGTATTGGAAGTAGCAATCCTAAAAGTCAAGAGTGACCCTTTAACAAGACTTTTCATATGACTTAGGATTTATGCCAAACCAGAACCTCAATTTGCAGACATGGTATTTCAGGGTGATTGCCCCTCATCAGTGCAAAGTATGAGATCTGATCTGGCTGTATGAGAAGCTAAGACAGGGTCTAAGGGGAAAACTTTTCTCTTTGTGGAGACGGACAATCCAATCTGGTATGCCAGTCTCAGCTTCTCATACAGTCAGATCAGATCTCATACTTTGCACTGATGAGGGCAACCATCCAGAAACACTTTGTCTGCAAATTGAGGTTCTGATCTGACATAAATCCTAAGTCATATGACAAGACTCATTACAGGGTCACTTTTGACATTTAGGATTGCTACTTACAATAGGTGGCGCTAGACTTCGTCTACATCCTACCTGAACAGAGAATTTGGATAAATCCTATAAAGCCCCCTCACCCTTCTGTCACGCTAGGTATGGGGAAGTACGAAGTGAACAGCAAAGGGGAAGGGAAGGGAAACCCTGGGTCTAGGGAAGTGGGAGTTGGTGACCCCTGACCAAGCCTACTGCTGGGCCCTGGCTTCCTTCACTACCCTAGGTAAGTTCCGTACCTATGTGTTTTGCGCAGGATACTTGACCCTGGCTGACCCTGAAGTAGGGAGCAGATGGGATGAGCCCTTAGTCAACCCCACTAACCACTAAAGAAGACACATGGATAACAAACAGGGGGAAAGTGAAAGAACATTTTATCTCCAGATAACTCAGGGAGAGGAACTGCAAAAACCACAAAGATTATCCGGATGTATACAAGTCGACTGCTTGCACTGAAGAATTATTAAGGGTACAAAAGCTATCACCAGCACAGAGTAATAGGAAGTGAAGGTATATAAAGACATCAAGGGAACTGCTGATGAAAAGCAGCTGAGAGGCTGAGGAACTCTACAGGGTCCTAATGGGAAAGGAGTGAAAGCCAAGCAGAAATAATAGAAGGTCACGGAGCAGTTTGCAAAGCCAAACACTGTGACCTTCTATAGCCGGACACCACAGGACTGCCTGTCACCCATGGCACATCCGTAACAGTACCCCCGTTTTACAAGTGGCCTCTGGACACTCAGGACCAGGCTTACAGTGCCTACAAGTAGTATTCAACCCCCTGCAGATTTAGCAGGTTTGATAAGATGCAAATAAGTTAGAGCCTGCAAACTTCAAACAAGAGCAGGATTTATTAACAGATGCATAAATCTTACAAACCAACAAGTTATGTTGCTCAGTTAAATTTTAATAAATTTTCAACATAAAAGTGTGGGTCAATTATTATTCAACCCCTAGGTTTAATATTTTGTGGAATAACCCTTGTTTGCAATTACAGCTAATAATCGTCTTTTATAAGACCTGATCAGGCCCGCACAGGTCTCTGGAGTTATCTTGGCCCACTCCTTCATGCAGATCTTCTCCAAGTTATCTAGGTTCTTTGGGTGTCTCATGTGGACTTTAATCTTGAGCTCCTTCCACAAGTTTTCAATTGGGTTAAGGTCAGGAGACTGACTAGGCCACTGCAACACCTTGATTTTTTCCCTCTTGAATCAGGCCTTGGTTTTCTTGGCTGTGTGCTTTGGGTCGTTGTCTTGTTGGAAGATGAAATGACTACCCATCTTAAGATCCTTGATGGAGGAGCGGAGGTTCTTGGCCAAAATCTCCAGGTAGGTCGTGCTATCCATCTTCCCATGGATGCGGACCAGATGGCCAGGCCCCTTGGCTGAGAAACAGCCCCACAGCATGATGCTGCCACCACCATGCTTGACTGTAGGGATGGTATTCATGGGGTCGTATGCAGTGCCATCCAGTCTCCAAACGTCACGTGTGTGGTTGGCACCAAAGATCTCGATCTTGGTCTTATCAGACCAAAGAACCTTGAACCAGTCTGTCTCAGAGTCCTCCAAGTGATCATGAGCAAACTGTAGACGAGCCTTGACATGACGCTTTGAAAGTAAAGGTACCTTACGGGCTCGTCTGGAACGGAGACCATTGCGGTGGAGTACGTTACTTATGGTATTGACTGAAACCAATGTCCCCACTGCCATGAGATCTTCCCGGAGCTCCTTCCTTGTTGTCCTTGGGTTAGCCTTGACTCTTCGGACAAGCCTGGCCTCGGCACGGGTGGAAACTTTCAAAGGCTATCCAGGCCGTGGAAGGCTAACAGTAGTTCCATAAGCCTTTAACTTCCGGATGATGCTCCCAACAGTGGAGACAGGTAGGCCCAACTCCTTGGAAAGGGTTTTGTACCCCTTGCCAGCCTTGTGACCCTCCACGATCTTGTCTCTGATGGCCTTGGAATGCTCCTTTGTCTTTCCCATGTTGACCGAGTATGAGTGCTGTTCACAAGTTTGGGGAGGGTCTTAGGGGTGCTTCACACATAGCGACAGCGACAACGACGTCGCTGTTACGTCACCATTTTCTGTGACGTAACAGCGACCTGGTAAGTCGCTGTTATGATCGCTGCTTAGCTGTCAAACACAGCGACGCAGCAGCGATCATAACGTCGCTACATGTGCAGAGAGCAGGGAGCCGCGCACACTGCTTAGCGCTGGCTCCTTGCTCTCCTAGCTACAGTACACATCGGGTTAATTAACCCGATGTGTACTGCAGCTACATGTGCAGAGAGCCGGAGCCAGCAGCACAGGCAGCGTGAGAGCTGCGGAGGCTGGTAACTAAGGTAAATATCAGGTAACCACCTTGGTTACCCGATGTTTACCCTGGTTACAGCTTACCGCAGCTGCCAGATGCCGGCTCCTGCTCGCTTCACTTTGTCGCTCTCTCGCTGTCACACACAGCGATCTGTGTGTCAAGGCGGGAGAGCGCCTTTGAAGAAAACGAACCAGGGCTGTGTGTAACGAGCAGCGATCTCACAGCAGGGGCCAGATCGCTGCTCAGTGTCACACACAGCGAGATCGCTAATGAGGTCACTGTTGCGTCACCAAAACCGTGCCGTAGCAGCGATTTCGGTAGCGATCTCGCTATGTGTGAAGCACCCCTAAATTAGTCAGAAAAGGCTGGAAAAAGAGATAATTAATCCAAACATGTGAAGCTCATTGTTCTTTGTGCCTGAAATACTTCTTAATACTTTAGGGGAACCAAACAGAATTCTGGTGGATTGAGGGGTTGAATAATAAATGACCCTCTGAATAAACTTTTCACAATTTAAAAAAAAAAATAAAAAAAGAAATAACATTCTTTTTTGCTGCAGTGCATTTCACTCTTCCAGGCTGATCTACAGTCCAAATGTCACAATGCCAAGTTAATTCCGAATGTGTAAACCTGCTAAATCTGCAGGGGGTTGAATACTACTTGTAGGCACTGTATATAGATGGGCATGAAATGAACGAACCAACCATGTGGCATTCATATCCGTTGGTGGGACCCACATCCTCAGGAACTCCCAAAGCCCCTCTACCACAAAAGGTACCAAATTGCAGATGAAAATCGTATACACCAAAGAAAGGTGACTTCCAGTAGACTAGTGGTGACGATTGTTTATAGCAAAATTTAGGCAGTAAGATGCCCAATCCTCCTGGTTCAAATCACCTGAGGTAATGGCTGCTTTACACGTTACAATTTCACGTGCGATCGCACCCGCCTCATCGTTTGTGCGGCACGGGCAATTTCTTGCCCGTGTCGCACAAAGTCGGTCACTCCTGTCACACGTACTTACCTTCCGAACGACCTCGCTGTGGGCGGCGAACATCCTCTTCCTGAAGGGGTAGGGACGTTCAGCGTCACAGCGACGTCACTCAGCAGCCGGCCAATCGAAGCGGAGGAGCGGAGATGAGCGGGGCGTAACATCCCGCCCACCTCCTTCCTTCTGCATTGCCGGCGCGACGCAGGTAAGCTGTAGTTCATTGTTCCCAGGTTGTCACACATAGCGATGTGTGCTGCCCCTGGTACGATGAACAACCGGACGTTCGATTTTTAGAAAATGAGCAACGTGTCAACGAGCAACGATAAGGTGAGTATTTTTGCTCGTTCACAGTCGCTCGTAGCTGTCACACTCTACGATATGTCATACGATGCCGGATGTGCGTCACTAACGACGTGACCCCGACGACATATCGTAAGATATATCGTAGCGTGTAACGTGCCCTTTAGTTTCCAAATTTTGATTTATGCTCTCGGTCTGTATGACCTTTCGACTTAGGGTGAAAAGCAGAAGAAAAGAACAATTGCACCCCAGTAGATCACAAAATGCTTTCCATAACTTGGAAACAAACTGGGTTCCCCGATATGAGACCAGATTGGAAGGAACACCGTGAAGCTTCACAATCTCATTGTTATGCTCGCCAGGCAAGAGGTAATGTTAGTGAACCCACTGGGTCGCAACACACAGAAAGCCCAGAGGAGCTTGACTTCGGACTTGAGCCTGGTCTTCTCCAGAGCCGCTGATGATGGTGGAGGTGTTACGCTGCAGGTATTGGTCCAGGTGCTACTCGGGAAGACTGGTGTTGCATCGGCTGGCCCCAGGGGTACGGGAGCTACAGTCTCTGGTATTAGGTTGTGGCAGCAGCAGGTGTAAAGAATCCTTCCGGGGTGGATGGATGGATAGATGGATGCAACAGCAGCTGGTGGAGATGGGCAGGGCCGCCATCAGAGCATTACTACTGTGACTCCTGTAGGGGGCCCGGTGAGCAGAAGCCTGGAGGGGTCCCAGCTGAGAGCCCGGGCCCCTCCCCTTTCATTCATCTGCTCACCGGGCCCCAAGGGCAGGGGCCACCTTTAGGGCAATGAAGGGGGCCCGGGCCGTTCATAGAGAGCTGCCACCTCTCTTCCTGGTCTGCAGATCAGGAGAGGAAACATACCGGACCACAACGGAGGCTGCAGGTGCTGAGAAAGTGAAGGACCTGTAAATTCAGGACCTTCCATGTCAGCTGACTAATCATGTGCCTGATCTCATCACAGGAAAAGTGAAGGGAACTTCTGCAGCCTCCGTGCAGATCCCAGTGTCTCCTCTCCTGCTGTGCACCATCTGGATATGCAAGATGAGGTAATGTGTGTGTGTGTGTGTGTGTGTACAGGCTGTGTGTAACATGGGGGTGCTGCAGCCTGTGTGTGTGTGTGTGTGTGTGTGTGTGTACAGGCTGTGTGTAACATGGGGGTGCTGCAGCCTGTGTGTGTGTGTGTGTGTGTGTGTACAGGCTGTGTGTAACATGGGGGTGCTGCAGCCTGTGTGTGTGTGTGTATACAGGCTGTGTGTAACATGGGGGTGCTGCAGCCTGTGTGTGTGTATGTGTGTGTGTGTGTGTGTGTGTGTGTGTGTATAGGCTGTGTGTAACATGGGGGTGCTGCAGCCTGTGTGTGTGTGTGTGTGTTGTGTGTGTGTGTACAGGCTGTGTGTAACATGGGGGTGCTGCAGCCTGTGTGTGTGTGTGTACAGGCTGTGTGTAACATGGGGGTGCTGCAGCCTGTGTGTGTGTGTGTGTGTGTGTGTGTACAGGTTGTGTGAAACATAGGGGTGCTGCAGCGTGTGTGTGTGTGTGTGTGTGTGTGTGGCGCCCTGGACAAGCCAGGACGTCACAGGTACTGCAACAACACACCCCACACCCCGGTTAGGCACATCAGTCACACACGCAAATCCTTGTTGCCTCCCTCCGGGGGCTGATGTCCACACCAGGTGGGGTGGAGCCAGGCGGTTGGCCCCACCCACTGAGGAGTTCACAGTCCTGGAGGCAGGAAGAAGGCAGTTAGTGAACGGTGAGGGAAAGTGAGAGGAGAGGAGTGAAGTGGTAGTGGAGCAGACTGACCGTGTCCGGGTACGTGGCCCGGGCACCTAAGAGCAAGGTTGGCAGACGGTGGTGACCGTCTGCAGGAGAGGCCGATTGACGCGTAACCGTAAGGACCGGGGACGGGCGGTGGCCCGCCGGTACCGAACCGGGGAGCGAAGAGAAGCCAGCACCTTAAGGCAGGGGGTAAGGACCCCGACCAGGCTTGGAGTCGCCGTTAAACCGGTCAAATTCGTCAGCGACGGGAACCTCCGGGGTTTCCCAGCAGCAAAGACCCGACTGAAGGCAACCTCTCAACCGTGAAGGGAAATACAGCTACCGCCACAGCTAGAGTTCCCAGGGCCAGAGCCTGCGGGCAAAAAGGGGCTCCTCTGGCAAACACACCGCTGGGGAGCGGGCTACCGGTGGGAAGCCATCGGGGCCGAAAACACACTACAGGTGCAGAGAGAGGCAGTCACCGCCAACCTACCAGGAGTGACCACCGCAGCCGCCTGTGGGACCCGTCCATCCAGCCGTTTGTTTTACCAGAGACTCCGTGTACGTTATTGGCTGAGTGAGTACTACCGTGCCGTCTGGCACTGCGCTGCCCCCGCGACCCTGCACCTCGCCAAACCCTGTCATCCACTTTCTCAGTCACCATCACCGGGACCACCAAAAGCCCCTACCCACGGAGGGGAGAGAAACATCTCGGCTGCTCCCTGTCATCGCTCCCGGGATCCCTGTCCAGAGCAGCGTTGGTGTCCCAACCTCACCACAACCGTGGGTGGCGTCACGGACCTCCTTCCCAAACCCCAAAAACTATCTCCCCTTTCACTCACGGGCGAGGAACGCCGCTCGAGTCCCCGGATCCGGCCCACCGCTCAAGCCACCGAGCAGCAGCAGCGCCGGACCCGAGCGTGGTGAGTGCAGCGTCCCCTCCCCGCCCGCGACATGTGTGTGTACAGGCTGTGTGTGTACCGCCCCGCGGGCTCAGCTGCGACCGCCGAGCCGCTCGGATCCGTGCTCGCACTGCGGGTGGTGGCTTGAGCCTCTCACGGACCTGGGGGTCACGTCGCTCTGCAAGGGAGTTGGCGCTACGCGCGGGGATTTGGGGTGTTTGGTTTGAAAGCATAGTTCATGACGCCACCCACGGGTTGTGGTAATTGTAGATACCACCGCTGCGGTGAAGGTGTGGGGGCCCCCGGGAGCGGTGTGGTAGTGTAGCTAGGTGTTGACCCCTCCGTGGGTAGCGGATGTTGGTCCCGGGGTCCGGTGGGCCGTGGCCCGGGTGCATGGTGTAGTGTTGCGGTGTAGCACAGCGCGGTGCCTGATGGCACTGGTGTACTCACTCTAACACAAGACACTGGAGTCACTGGTAAACCAAACGGAGTGATGAACGGGGCCCGCAGCCGGCTGCAGCTTTTCCCAGATTAGGGTGGTAATGTCCGCCTTTCTCCTGCACCTCTGTGTGTGAATCTTGACTCCTGTGCCTAAGCACCGGTAGTCCGCTCCCCAATGTATATCTGTCGTAGGAGCCCGTTTGCCCACAGACGCTGGCCCTTTGGATCTCTTGCCCTTGGCGGTGGCACTTATCCGGAATGGTTGGACTATTGCCTTCAATCGGGACTTAGGTGGGAATGAACCCCTGAGGTCCAGACTGCAATCAGTTAATTCGACTATGGTGGTGGCTTCTAGCCTAGTTCGGGGTCTGAGTACCCTGCCTGGTGCTCCGGTATCCAGTTGGCTCCCCGGTTCGGTTCCGGCGGGCCACTACCCTGTCCCGGTCCCTTACGGTTCCACCGGTCGTTTTCCCGGTCTCCTGCAGGCGGCCACTACCGTCTGCCTCCTTGCCAACGATGACTGGGCTCCAACCCAGCCACCGGAGTAGTCTTTGGCAGGCCTGAGCACAGCTCTGCTTCTGGACACAACCTCCCTCCTTCATTGTCCAAACTCTTCTCTCTATTTACTTGAACTTGACTACTTGGTTCCCGCCTCCAGGCCTGTGAACTCCTCGGTGGGTGGAGCCAACTGCCTGGCTCCACCCCCCTGGTGTGGACATCAAACCAGGAGGGTGGTGATAAGGCTTTTAGTTTGACTGAAGGTACCTAACTGGGAAGGGGGGTGTGTAGTGTTGTTGTGTCTACCTGGGATGACCTGGATAGTCCAGGGCGTCACATGTGTAACATGGGGGTGCTGCAGCCTGTGTGTGTGTGTGTGTGTGTGTATATGTGTACAGGCTGTGTAAGACAGGGGTTGCTGCAGGCTGTGTGTGTATTTGTGTACAGGCTGTTGTGAGGTAGCGCGGTCGGCTGCGCAGCAGAAGACACGGGATCCAGGCATCAAGGTTCACAGCACACGGTGTTTAATGTCCAAACAAAAAGTCCATAACAAAATACATGTGCCTCTCCAGCAGAGGGCTCAGGAAGTTCTGGTCACTTCCCCCACACCCGGCACACCTGCCCTCGTTCCTGTTTCCTTTTAACCCTTCCTTAAGCCTGTAGGGAAACAGCATTAACCCTATAGTGGATTTACTTTCTATCATGGAGTGAGCACAACCTGGGCGAGACATACCGGCCGTCATAGATAACCCCGGTCACAGTCTCACATACCCCCCCCCTCAGTTCAAGCGTGCGGGGTTGAACTCCAGCCATCAAGCACGGGCCGCGGGACAAGGCATCGGCGTTGCCCTGCAACCTACCGGCCCGGTGTTCAACCGTAAACCGGAAGTTCTGCAGAGAAAGGAACCACCGGGTAACCCGGGCATTCCGTTCCTTGGCGGACCTCATCCAGACCAGTGGAGAGTGATCCGTCACCAAGCGAAACTGCCGTCCCAGCAGGTAATAGCGTAGGGACTCCAAGGCCCACTTGATCGCCAGGCACTCCTTCTCCACTACGCTATAATTCCGCTCGGGAGGGGTGAGCTTCCTACTCAAGAAGGTGACGGGGTGTTCCTCCCCCTGAACCACCTGAGACAGCACTGCCCCCAGGCCGACCTCCGAGGCGTCAGTCTGTACTATGAACTCCTTCCGGAAATCAGGGTTGACCAGAACGGGCTGTCCGCACAGGACCCCCTTCAGGGCCCGGAAGGAGTCCTCGGCCTGCGGAGTCCACCGCACCATGACGGACTTCTTGCCTTTGAGAAGGTCCGTCAAGGGGGCTGATAGTCCCGCAAAATCCTTTACAAACCTCCTGTAGTACCCCACGATACCCAGGAAGGCCCTAACCTGCTTCGTGGTCAGGGGTCTAGGCCACTTCTGGATCGCCTCAACCTTGTTAATTTGGGGCTTAATCACTCCTTGGCCTATCACGTAGCCCAAGTAGCGGGCTTCCGTGAGTCCCAATGCACATTTCTTGGGATTGGCTGTCAATCCGGCTGTTCGAAGCGCGTCCACCACCGCTTGTACCTGTTCCAAGTGGGTCTGCCAATCGGAGCTGTAAATAATGATGTCATCCAGGTACGCTGATGCATACGCCTGGTGGGGTTCCAGCACTAAGTCCATCAACCTCTGGAACGTGGCCGGAGCGCCATGTAACCCAAAAGGCAAGACAACATAGTGGAAGAGACCCTCCGGCGTAACAAAAGCTGTTTTCTCCTTGGCGGACTCCGTTAGTGGCACCTGCCAGTACCCTTTGGTCAGGTCGAGCGTGGTAAAATATCGCGCCTGTCCCAGCCTATCAATCAGCTCATCCACCCGGGGCATGGGGTAGAGATCGAACTTGGATATTTCGTTCAATCTCCTAAAGTCATTGCAGAACCTTAAGGAGCCATCGGGTTTTGGTATTAGGACAATCGGACTAGCCCATTCACTCCGGGATTTTTCGATGACCCCCAGGCGTAACATTGTCTTTACTTCCTCCGATATGGCTTGTCGTCGAGCCTCCGGCACCCGGTATGACTTCAGGCGTACCTTCAGGTGGGGCTCGGTGACAATATCATGTCGTATCAGACTGGTCCTACCGGGCAGCTCGGAGAAGACATCGGGGTTCTGCTGAACCAACCGTCTGGCCTCTCGCCTCTGTTGCTTGGTGAGGGCTTCTCCAATCCTTACTTCCGGTTCGTCCTCTCCGGAGGTCGCTGGAGCCGGATGTGAACGACCCGAAGAGGAGGGAGGTGGGGAAAAAACAGCCATCAGGCTTTCCCGTTCCTGCCAAGGTTTTAATAGGTTGACATGGTATATTTGTTCAGGTTTCCGCCTACCGGGCTGCAATACTTTATAGTTAACCACCCCTACTCTTTCCTTTATCTCGTAGGGGCCTTGCCACTGAGCCAGGAATTTGCTCTCCGCCGTGGGGATCAATACCAACACCCGATCCCCGGGTTTAAAGGTCCGCACGGTGGCTTGTCTATTGTAGCGGCCGCTTTGCGCGGCCTGAGCCTCCTGTAAGTGCTCCTTCACAATTGGCATGACCGCGCTTATGCGGTTCTGCATACCCAAAATGTGTTCAATCACACTTTTATGGGGGGTGGGCTCTTGTTCCCATGTTTCCTTTGCCAGGTCCAACAATCCCCGGGGATGTCGCCCGTATAACAATTCAAAAGGCGAAAACCCCGTGGATGCCTGTGGCACCTCTCGTATGGCAAACATCAAATAGGGAAGCATCATATCCCAGTCTTTCCCGTCTTTTGAAATCACCCTTCTTAGCATGGTTTTCAGGGTTTTATTGAAACGCTCGACTAAACCGTCCGTTTGCGGATGATACACAGACGTACGCAACTGCTTGATCTGGAGTAGCCGGCATAGCTCTTTGGTCACTTTAGACATGAATGGGGTCCCCTGATCCGTAAGGATCTCCTTGGGCAATCCCACCCGGCAGAACACAGCAAACAACTCCCGAGCTATAAGCTTTGCTGCAGTATGTCTGAGAGGTATCGCCTCGGGATACCGGGTGGCATAGTCAACGATCACTAGGATGTGTTGGTGCCCTCGAGCGGACTTTACGAGGGGCCCCACCAGATCCATCCCTATCCGTTCAAAAGGGACTTCTATAATGGGTAACGGTACCAACGGACTGCGAAAATGGGTCAGGGGTGCAGTAAGCTGACACTCCGGGCAGGTTTCGCAGAACCGTTTTACCTCCCCAAAGACCCCGGGCCAATAGAACCTTTGCAATATTCGCTCCTGCGTTTTCTTGACCCCTAGGTGGCCACTCATCAGGTGTTTATGAGCCAAGTCGAGGACCCGCCGGCGCTGCGGCTGGGGCACCACCAACTGTTCTACCCCTACGCCCCGTATTTCATCTACCCGGTAGAGTAAATCCTGCTTAAGAGCGAAATGGGGGTACCTTACCTGGGCACCGGGCAGCTGTGCCACCCCGTCAACTACTGTCACCCGACTCCGGGCATGTATTAACGTAGGGTCCTGGAGTTGGGCTGTCCCAAACGTATCCGGGGACGCCTCCAACTCCGGGATGGGCTCGACCGTCTCAGCCTCTCCTGCCAATACCTCTAGGGGTGACCTATCGGGTTCACACTCTGTCCCTATCATCGTGACTCCTACGGCAGGTGTCCCGGATTCAGGATTGTAGGGCTCAGGTCCCGGACCGACCAATATCTGAGGGGACTTAGGGGGTCCCCTCCATAAAGTCCAAAAATAGGGCAGATCCCTTCCTAGGATCACGTCATAAGGAAGAGTGTTAAGAAGTCCCACCTCATGTTGCACCTGACCGCAAGGTGCTGTGATGGTGACAATCCCCGTGGGATAGTCGTGGCGGTCCCCATGTATGCAAACCACCCCCACAGTGCGTCCTGTGGCCTTTACTTTAGCTCTCAAGGTGGATCGCACAAGGGTCACTAAGCTTCCGGAATCCAACAATCCTGTAACCGGACATCCATTCACCTGTATTTGGCACAAGTGGGGCTCTGTCTCTGTCTCTGGGGAGACCAGGTCAGCGGTACACACCACCTGAGCATACATTGAACCCCGCCGGGTAACCCCACAATCCATGGGCTCCGTGGTGAGTGGACACTGGGCTTCCATATGTCCCACCCGCTGGCACCGCCAACATCTAATAGGGAAGGAAACCCCCTTGACAAGTTGTCGTTTAGGGTACACGGCCTTCCGGACCTCAGGAACGGCGGGCGCGGCCTCAGCCAGGATGGTAGCGGACTCCTGTACCGGTGTCGGCGGTGGGTCCTTGGCCCTAGGCTTGGAGGGGCCGGACCGACGGGCGGTACGCAAAGTCTCAGTGTCCCGTATCAAGTCCTGCGTAGCCACATGCCGCTCTACCAGGGACACTAATTGGTCCAGGGTACTCGGGTCACCCTGTCCTACCCACCGTTGAACGGTGACGGGTAAAGTGCGCACAAAACGATCCACTACTACCCTTTCCACCATTTGCGCCGGGCTCAGAGTGTCAGGCTGCAACCACTTTTTTACAAGATGTAATAAGTCATAGGCCTGGGAGCGTACGGGTTTGGCTTCCTCATAGAACCACTGATTTACCCGCTGAGCCCGTACATAGGTATTCACCCCCAACCGAGCCAGTATTTCGGCTTTCAGGGTCACATAGTCAATGGCGTCCTCGGTACCGAGGTCCAGGTACGCTTTTTGGGGTTCCCCCGTCAGATAGGGCGACAATACCTCAGCCCACTGCGGGGTCGGCAGCTTTTCCCGCTCGGCCACCCGCTCAAACACCGCCAGGAACGCTTCCACATCATCACCCGGGGTCATCTTTTGCAACGCTTGTCTCACCGCTTTCCGGACGTTGCCGTCGTCACCCGGTCCCGGGGTTGTTGCTGCCGGTCCGGCACGGATCGACTTGGCCAGGAGAACCATCTGTTCTTGGTGCCTTTTTTCCTGCAATTGTAAGGCTTGCTGCTGACGTGCATTGGCCTGCTCCATCTGTTCTTGGTGCATTTTGACCTGCACTTGCAAGGATTGCTGCTGACGTGCATTGGCCTGATCCAACTGTTCTTGGAGTTTTTTTTCCTGCACTTGCAAGGATTGGAGCAGGTGTGCATTGGTCTGTTGCTGCTGTGCATTAGCCTGAGCCAAATGCTTTAGTATGTCCTCCATGGCGTCGCCGGGTTTGGGCTGTAGTATAGCCGCTCGAATCCAGGACATGCGCAGCTGGGTCACCAGGGATGGATGCTACACCTCACCGGCTGTCATGCCTGCATTCTCCACCATATGTGAGGTAGCGCGGTCGGCTGCGCAGCAGAAGACACGGGATCCAGGCATCAAGGTTCACAGCACACGGTGTTTAATGTCCAAACAAAAAGTCCATAACAAAATACATGTGCCTCTCCAGCAGAGGGCTCAGGAAGTTCTGGTCACTTCCCCCACACCCGGCACACCTGCCCTCGTTCCTGTTTCCTTTTAACCCTTCCTTAAGCCTGTAGGGAAACAGCATTAACCCTATAGTGGATTTACTTTCTATCATGGAGTGAGCACAACCTGGGCGAGACATACCGGCCGTCATAGATAACCCCGGTCACAGTCTCACACTGTGTAAGACGGGGGTTGCTGCAGGCTGTGTCTGTATATGTGTACAGGCTGTGTAATACGGGGGTTGCTGCAGGCTGTGTGTGTATATGTGTACAGGCTGTCTAAGACGGGGGTTGCTGCAGGCTGTGTGTGTATATGTGTACAGGTTGTGTAATATGGGGGTTGCTGCAGGCTGTGTGTGTATATGTGTACAGGCTGTGTGTGATATGGGGGTGGCGCAGGCTGTGTGTGATATGGGGGTGGCGCAGGCTTTGTGTGATATGGGGGTGGCGCACACTGTGTGTGATATGGGGGTGCCGCAGGCTGTGTGTGATATGGGGATGTGTGTGTGTGCGTGTGTGTGTGTGTGTACAGGCTGTGTGAGATAGGAGGGGCAAGGCGTGTGTGATATGTACAGTATGTGCATAATATATAGATATAGATATTTATTATAGTTTTTCAAAGAGTGGCGGCAGGACTCTGGAAGGTTTGAGGGGTGGAGGCGGGGCTGGGGTGGAGCCTGGACGGAGTCGCAAGGGGGCCCGAACATTTTGCCAGTATGGGGCCCTGAAATTCCTAGTGGCGGCGCTGGAGATGGGCACGTGGCTGGTGTGGCAGCTTGCGGCAGCAGCAGGATAGGTAATGGCAGCTGGTGGGGCGGCTCGCAACAGCAGCAGGTTTAGGTGATGTCAGCATCACTCTGTAATGCAAACAGCTATAAGTGACAGAAGTAGCAGAAAAGAGCAGCAGCAGCACAGTGCTAGGGAATCTGACTACAGCCATGAGTCTAACTTGTTGCCAAGGCAACTTGTAGCGCCCCTGAACCACTCAGGGCACTACAGGGAACTGCATCCTCATGGGGATGCAGGACCTACCCCCTGGGACCTGGAACATCAGAGCCAGAAACACCCAAACACACCAAAATCCTAGTTACCACTCCATACCAGGGGGCACTGCCTAGTCACATAAGGTGAGGGCCACCTAGAGGGCGACGCCTGACCAGGGAACTAGACAGCCAGGTGGGAGGGGACGGCAGTCAGTAAGAGTCTAGAGTCAGAGAACAGTGGTGCACAGTGAAGTGCATGGAAGTGCCAGAGATCTGGGTTATGTAACGGAGACCCGGGGGCACAGGCGAGTGGTTGCTAGGGCAGGTACACCCGAGTACCAATGGGACCAGAGCACGCATGGGGCACAGGGCCCTAAGTCAGGCGACAGTTTCAGACAGCCTGGCAAATACCTGCAAAGTGAGGGGACCTGCACAGACCTCACTGGCCCACAAATCCGGGGGTATCAGCAGTAAAGCAAGGATCAGGGTATGGACACATACCTCCCTACAGGGTCCCCACTGCCCGCCATACGGAGAAGGAGACTGCTACCACAAAGGGACAGTCTGGCCCCAAAATCTCCATGCTACAGGGACCCAATCACACTGAGAGTGCCGGGGACAAAGCAACCGAGTCATCAACTGGCACTGGAAGTACAGGGACCTGAACCAGCCGTCCAAGGGTCCGAGTGAGTAGAGACTGTTATTTACAATCCACGGTGTGGTCTCCCTTATTACTCCATCATACATCTCCCAGGCTCAGCCCTACCTGCGGAGGGCCTACCACCACAGCTGTCATTACCACCACCCCTGGGAGTAACCACTTCAGCAGCGGCGGTTCCACAATATTAACCGCAATCCGCAGGTGGCGTCACACAAATGACTTTATTCTCCCCTGTAAATACTCCCCATTAAAAAGCACCCAGGGCACGGGACCGGGCAACGGCGACCACCAAAGTGACATTCCCCAGTAGTAAACCGCCCGGAACCGAGTACCCCTTTCCCTGCGTGACACAAAATTCTCAAAGGGCATAGTTGGCTTAAATACCTGCAGCCTGCCAATTGATCTTGGGAGGCAAATGCGAGTTAAGAGGATGCTGCCTGGAGGCTGGCAGGAGTTCAGATGCTCAGTGAGGCTGCAGCATGGGACGAGGACAGGACCACCGCCGCAAGATGCCTGGACAGGGAGGGAATCGACGTCCTCGCTGGGGGAGGGGTGTTGGGCTACCCCAGGGGGGAGCATGGTAGTGAACCGACTGGACCACAGAGGACTGTGGCTGCTGACCCCAGAGATGGACTTGTAAAAAGCTTGAGGGAAGGAAAGGACTTTAGTGATTAGAGTGCGACCAGCGCCAAACAACACATGGTCCTATGGTAGAGTCCAGAGTACAAGAACAGTCTGCACAGGAATAGTCCGAATACCCGTACGTATGGCCGAATGGCAATGCACAGCGAAGTCCGGTCCAAAGTGGAGGTAGATGGTAACAACCAGACCTTGATCCAGTAGTAGGAAAGATGTTCTGGCAGTGTTTGATCCGATCCAGCAGACTGAAGCGAAGAGGTCATGGCCGGACAGGTATAGATTCTGTGGCGCGCAGTAACCCAGGTATGGGCTGGAGCAGCAGACAGGCACAGTTGGTTCTGAGTGGAGGCAAGGTACAGAGATTAGGAACAGGAGCAAGGTTAAACAACAAGGCAGGGGACAGGGACCTGATGAGAAGCAACACCACACTAAAGGGACAGGAAGGCGTTGCTTAGGCACCACCCAGAGGGGAGGCTGCCTTATATATCAAGGTTCTCTCTGCAATAGGCTGAGAAGCACTTCCAGGTTAACGAGTACTGGCCCTATAAATCACAGCAGGATGCGGAGGGTGTTGCCTAAGGAAGGTCCTGGAAGACCTGTTCAGTGCATGCATGTTTCTGGATGAGCAGGCCAAAGGCAGAGAGCTGGAGGAGGATCCAGGATTGTGATCCGAGTGAGCACCCTGTATGGAAGAAAGAACAGCGAGATGGGCAGACCGTACTGAGCGGTGTGCTACGCACCGACCCCACTTCCCAGTAGGGGCTGTCCCGCGGGTCAGGGCATGACAGGGGGACAGCAGAGTGCAAGGACGCCGGCATGGGCACTACAGCACCCCCCATTACACCCCCTTTTTCAGGAATCTCTTAAGGAGAAGTGGGGCGTAAAAAATATTCTCCCTTGGCTCCCATGTACTCTCCTCAGGAACAAACCCCTTCCAGTCCACCAGGTAGTAGGTTTTACCTCTGACCGCTTTCACTGAATGGATGGCTTTTACCTCAGATGTTTTCAGCACTGACCGGAGGCGGAGAGGAACCTGGATCCTTGTGATAACAGCTCAAGACGATAGGTTTGAGGAGAGACACAAGAAAAGAGTTGGGGATGCATAGAGAGCCCGGGAGCTTCAGTTTGTAGGACACCTCGTTGATCCACTAGAGCACCTCAAAGGGACCGATAAAGCGGGTCCCAAATTGTATGACGGCAGCTTGAGGTGGACATATCTGGAAGACAGCCATACCTTGTATCCGGGCAGGAACAAAGGAGGATCTAAGCATCTCTTGTCCGCATGCCTATTCATACAGAGGGAGGCCTACTCCAGGGAGGATTTAATCTCCGCCCAGATGTCGGAGAACGTCTTGACGAGGGAATCAGCCGCAGGATTACCGGAGGTGAGCGCCACTTGGAACGGGATATTGGGTTGCTGTCCGTACACGATCTGGAAAGGAGACTTGGCGGAGGACTTACTTACGTGGGAGAAGCTTGACCTAGTGACTATGATGTTCATTGACAAAGTGTGGCAGAAAGTTCGTCAGAATTTGATTCACCTGTTCCACCTGGCCATAGGACTGTGATGGTAGGCCGAAAAAAAGTCCAGTGTGACATCCAGCAGCTTGCAGGTGGCCCTCCAGAATAGAGACGTGGCAAACGTAGCAAAGGGAGCAGAGGAACAGCAGGAAGCTGTTGGTGTCTTGTTATGAGCACATGAGGGACAAGCCGACACAAATTTCAGGATATCTTGTCGCAGTTCAGTTGCGTGACCGGCCAGCCATGAGGAATGACCCCAATGAAGAACTCGATTCCTGTCTGCTTCAGCAACAAACGTCTTACTGGGAGGAACCTGGGACACGTCTATGGGAGCCTCGGTCACCATCCTGGACGGCTCAATTATGTGTTGAGACTCCTCCTCCGGGTCGGCCAACAGGAACGACAGTGACAATGCATCAGCTTTGATGGGAAGAAAAAAACAGCGTACCTAAAAAATTGGGATCACCACAGAATATAAATACAACCTGATATTTTATTGATGCAAGACAATCCACACATAATGAACACAATACAAAACACAATGGACAGTAACACCTCTAAAAGCATTTGCAACCAATGACAAAAAGTGAAACAAAGTGACTTACTCAGTATACAATAAATAGAAAAATTCAATGATTAGAAACTCAGTCCATGCATGATAATATCACCCTTAGTCCCTGAGTATATTGAAGAGGGTCCAGTCACATATCCCTGAAAGGCATATAGAAATTAGTGCCAAAGACTAATAATAGATATACACACTGAATGCAAAAAATGCCTGCACTTGCTAGAGGAATCACTAAGTTGAGCTGACCATCACACAGAAAAAAAACAAATTGGTATGGATTAAAGTGTGCCAGGCACTATGATGTGACCATATAGAAAAATTACCTGGCCCCCCTCTCTCTCACCTGACCCTGTAGGGATCCTGGAAGGGGAAGGGGGGGACTGAGTTTCTAATCATCGACATTATCATGCATGGACTGAGTTTCTAATCATTGAATTTTTCTATTTATTGTATACTGAGTAAGTCACCTTGTTTCACTTTTTGTCATTGTTTTTAAATGCTTTTAGAGTTGTTACTGTCCATTGTGTTTTGTATTGTATTCATTATGTGTGTATTGTCTTGCATCAATAAAATATAAGGTTGTATTTATATTCTCTGGTGATCCCAATTTTTTAGGTACACTCTTTTTTCTTCATTTTTTTCCCCCACATGCTGCTTTGTACCTAGGAGATCCCACTTAAGGTGGTGTCACACACAGCGACAACGACAACGACGTCGCTGCTACGTCACCATTTTCTGTGACGTTGCAGCGACGTCCCGTCGCTGTCGCTGTGTGTGACATCCAGCAACGAGCTGGCCCCTGCTGTGAGGTCGTTGCTCGTTGCTGAATGTCCTGCTTCATTTTTTCATCGTCGTTCTCCCGCTGTGAAGCACACATCGCTGTGTGTGACAGCGAGAGAGCGACGAAATGAAGCGAGCAGGGAGCAGGAGCCGGCGTCTGGCAGCTGCGGAAAGCTGTAACCACTGTAAACATCGGGTAACCAAGGGAAGACCTTTCCCTGGTTACCCGATATTTACCTTCGTTACCAGCCTCCGCCGCTCTTGCTGCTAGTGCCGGCTCCTGCTCTGTGCACATGTAGCTGCAGTACACATTGGGTTAATTAACCCGATGTGTACTGTAGCTAGGAGAGCAAGGAGCCAGCGCTAAGCAGTGTGCGCGGCTCCCTGCTCTCTGCACATGTAGCGGCGTTATGATCGCTGCTGCGTCGCTGTGTTTGACAGCTAAGCAGTGATCATAACAGCGACTTACAAGGTCGCTGTTACGTCACAGAAAATGGTGACGTAACAGCGATGTCGTTGTCGCTGTCGCTATGTGTGACACCAGCTTTAGGGGTGGTGCCCTCCCGTCTTATCTTTTTATTTGCATCAGCTTTGACATTGTTTTCAGAAGGGCAGAAGTGCAGTTGAAAGTTGAAGCGAGCGAAGAAAAGTGACCACCGGGCTTAGCGTGGATTTAACCTCTGAGCCGACTGTAGGTAGGCCAGGTTCTTGTGATCAGTGTAAATGACAAAGTGCATTGCTCCTTCCAGCAGATAACGCCATTCCTCCAGAGCCATCTTGATGGCCAGCAGCTCCCAATCGCCATTGAGTAGTTGCGCTCAGCTGCAGAGAAAGCCTTGGAAAAGAAAAGAAACCACAGGTTACATTCATATCAGTAGCAGACTTCTATGTGAAGACAGCACCGACACCAGAAGATGAAGCATCCACTTTGAGGGTAAACTGCACCGGAGCCGAAGCAAAGGCCTGTTTGAGGGACATAAAGGCGTCTTCTTCCTCAGGAGTCCAAGCTTTCAGATTCGCCCCTGTGGGTCAAGGCTGAGATAGGAAGAGCCAGGGACGAGAACCGCGGGATGAACTGCCTGTAGTACCTGGCGAACCTGAGGAACCGCTGGATCGCTTTTAGACTGTCAGTATGTAGCCACTTCAGTACTGCTGACAACTTGCCTGGATCCATCCTCAGGCCGGTATCCAAAAAGATGTAGCCTAGGAATGGTAGGGACAACTGCTTGAACACACACTTCTCGTATTTGGCATAAAGACGGTTATCCCTTAACCTCTGCAGCACCTGACAGACATTTCTCCTGTGTGTTGGAAGGTCCGGTGAAAATACGATTTCATCGTCCAGATACACCGCTACACATGTGTACAGTAGATCTCGGAAGATGTCATTGACGAATTCCTGAAAACCGCCAGGGCATTGCTGAGCCCGAACGGCATTACCCGATACTCATATTGACCATCTTGTGTGTTGAAGGCAGTCTTCCATTCGTCACCCGATCGTATGCGAACCAGATTGTATGCACCACGGAGGTCCAACTTGGAGAAGATCCTGGATCCTCGGAGTTGGTAGAACAGTTCTGGTATAAGCTGTAGAGGGTATTTGTTTTTGACTGTGATTTGATTGAGTCCTCTGTAGTTGATACATGGCCGAAGTGACCCGTCCTTTTTCTTAACAAAGAAGAAACCGTCTCTGGCCGATGAGGAAGATCTTTTAATGAAACCCTCTTGCCAGATTCTCCTTAATGTATTTGGATATAGCTTGGGTCTTGGCTTCAGTCAGGGGATAGATAGGACCACGAGGCGGGGTAGTCCCAGGTAGTAGGTCAATCGGGCAGTCATATAGTCTGTGTGGTGGCTCTTTCTTGCCTCTTTCTTGTCAAAGACATCCACATAAGCCCAGTAGGCGGACAGCAGGCTCGAAAGCTTAGAGGGTCTGACAGGTGGTCGGGGAGACTACACAGAGACAAGACAATTTTCATGGCAGGTGTGACCCCACCTGAGTACATCTCCAACTAAGACCTGGTTAGTTCTTCCTTAGCAACGGTGGACCCAGCAATCGTGGGTGAAACATTCCAGGAAGGACATGGAAGGCAATCTTCTCTGTGTGTAGCATTCCTACACATAGGACAACTTCCTCGGTGACAAATTGGATGACCCCGGGCAGAGGCTTTTTGTCCACCAATAGCACTGGGATACGAGGTTGCAGCTGACGCACAGGGATCCTTTACCGATCCACCAAAGCCTGTTGTATGAAATTCTCATCAGCACCAGAGTACAGAAGAGCTACTTCAGAAAAACGGGAGTTGCTACTGGTAACGGACACAGTCATATATAGAGGTGAAGAGGACTTGCATTCACCTAGGGTAGCCTCTCCTACAGATCCTAGTCAGGAAGGTTTCCCGGCTTTTTGGGACAGAAGCGGATTAGATGCGGAGCTGGTACAGTAGTAGCAGCCTTTATTGGTGCGACAACTCTCCGGGCGGCGACTGTCTAGACGTACATGATCAATCTCCATGGGTTCTGGGACCGCATGTATGGAAAACACACTGGCACAAGGTACTGAGGACCTCAGGACAGAGGGTACTGGGTGTGGAGGGCCTCCTCTCACGGACCCTCTCATGAGCGTGTTACGGAAAGTGCAGGTCAATCTGAACGGCCAGGCTAATAAGGTCGTCCAGAGAGGAGGCTAAAGCACGGCCAGCTAACTCGTCCTTGATTTTACTGGATAAGCCTCGACAGAACGATCCGACCAATGGCTCATTGGTCCAGTGTAGCTCAGAGGATAAGGTGCGGAACTATATGGCATACTGACCCACAGTGACCCATGGTGAGCTCCCCTTGTTGAATGTCGAACAGCGCTTCAGTCGCAGATGCAATGCGATCGGGTTCATCAAAAATCTTCTGGAAAGTCTCCAGGAAGAGAGGCAGGTTGGAGACGAGACTAGAGGATCTATTCTTTCCAGAAACGGATTGATCCAGTACAGAGCTTCACCATCTAGGTGAGAAGCCAGGAAGGCCACCGTGGCGGTATCTATGAGGTACTGCTGTGGCAGGAGAGGGAAGTGCAGCTGGCACTGGTTGAGAAACCCCGACAAAGCCTCTGATCCCCTCGGTACCATGGAGGTCTGCTGAGACAAGGAAACAGACCAACATCACGAAGAGGAACTGGACCCAATGGCGCCAATACTGGGGGTGTAGTGACTTGACTGGCACCATTCTGTAGAGACGAGAATTGTTCGTCCACGGAGGCAAGATGCTCCAACACCCAACCTTGCATGCTTTCCTGATGAGAGATCTCTTGTTGGAGGATGGAAAGCTGAGCGTTCATGTTTGCAGAATCTGCCAGCTTCAGAGAGCTCAGTCGGGCAACCATTGCCTGTAGAATGGTCATGAGTCGACATTGCTCCTCCCGCATATGAGCAAGTTCTTGCTGAGCCAAGAACGCAGGGGCAACAGGCTTCATGGTCTGGGCAAACTGTTATGCTCGCTGGCAGAGCGGTGATACTAGTGAACCCATTGGGCCACAGCACACAAAAAGCATACTGGGGCATGACTACGGACCTGAACCTGGTTATCTGTAGAGCCCCTAATGGTGGAGGTGTTACGCTTCAGGTATTGGACCAGGTGCTACTTGGGAAGACTGGTGTTGCATTGGCTGGCCCCAGGGGTACAGGAGTGAAAGTCTCTGGTATTATGCTGGCGTCACACGGTACGATATATCTGGCGATATGTCGTCGGGGTCACGTCGTTAGTGACGCACATCCGGCATCGTTTGACATATTGTACCATGTGACACCTCCAAACGACTGTGAACGAGCAAAAATACTCACCTTATCATTGCTCGTTGACACGTCGTTCATTTTCCAAATGTCGGTCCTCCTTCTGTGCTCTGGTTGTTCATCGTTCCTGAGGCAGCACACATCGCTCCTTGTGACACCCCGGGAACGACGATCACAGCTTACCTGCATCCCGCCGGCAATGCGGAAGGAAGGAGGTGGGCGGGATGTTACGTCCCGCTCATCTCCGCCCCTCCGCTTCTATTGGCCGGCCGCTGTGTGACGTCGCTGTGACGCCGAACGTCCCTCCCCCTTCAGGAAGAGGATGTTCGCTGCCCACAGTGACGTCGCCGGGAGGTAAGTGCATGTGACGGGGGTTAACGACTTTATGCGCCATGGGCAACTAATTACCTGTGACGCACAAATGACGGGGGTGGGTACGATCGCTCGTGCGATCGCACGATAGATCGTACCGCGTGACGCCGGCCTTAGGTTGCAGCAGCAGCAGGTGTAGAGAATCTGTCCGGGGTGGATGGATAGACGGATAGATGGATGCAGTAGCTGGTGGAGATGATTGTGGCAACAGGGCACGTGGCTGGCGTAACAGCTTGTGTACCGCCCCCGTGCCAGCAGCCGCCGCTGCTCCAATCTGGGCCCGCTGTGTGTGTCTGTGGCTCGGGGGTCACGCGGACACGCCGAATAAAAAGGGGGACGTAGATGTACGGGCTTGGCCATATTAAGTTTGTGACGCCACCCACGGTGTGTGGTGAAGTGGGACACCACCGCTGCCGTTGTGGGGCACCCGGAGGAGATGTAGTGGCAGCTGGATGTTAACCCCTCTGTAGGTAGGGATGGTTGCCCCGGAACCCAGTATCTTTGTGCTGGGTATAGCGATGGCAAGGGCCGGTGGGCTCGGACGTGCGAGGGGATGTTTGGTTACTCACAGCAAATTAATCACACTAGTCTTTTGGTAAACCAAGGTGCTGGTGGCCGGCCGCCGCGGCCGGTTGCATTCAGGTCCCCCACCCGGGCTGGTGGTCGCTGTTCTTTTCCCTCTGCACTTGTTTTGTGTATTGTGGACTGCCTGCTCTGGAACTCAGTAGTCCGCTCCCGGCTGGCTGTGGCCTAAGGAGCTGTGCCCCCAGACGCTAGCCCTAGGGATCTATGGGTCCTGGCTGTGGCCTTATCCCTATCGGTGGGCTGTTGTCTTCTTTAGGGTCTTTGGGTGGGACAGGACCTATAATCCTGTCCTCAATCGGTTAATTAGCTAGGCGGCTGGTTTTGGTCCTGGCTTCAGGGTCCGAGTACCCCCTCTATGCTACGGTTTCCGGGTCAGTTCTCCATGTCGGTACCGGCGGGCTACAACCCTGTCCCGGTCCACCTCGGATCTGCCAAGCCGTCTTTCCATCTCCTGCTGACGGAGACCACTGCCTGCCACCTAGCCAAAGGCACCAGGGCTCCAACCCTGGCACTGTTCAACTTGAGCTTCTCCTCCTGCTGGGACTACACCTCGCCCCAGCTCCACTACTCTCAACTTGAACTCTAGATTAGACTGTTTGCTTAACTAACTGTTTTCCCGTCGCGGGCTGTCTAGACCCCTAGGTGGGCGTTGTCAACCGCCTGGTCCCGCCAACTGGTGTGTCCATCTTTCCCTAAGGGGGGGTGACTAGGGTTTCAGGTCGGCTGTGTTTTACCTATGTGAGGGAAGGTGTTATGCGGGGGCCTATCTGTGACTACCTGGTTTTGCCAGGGCATCACATTTGCATCAGCAGAGGCAGGATAGGTAATGGCGGCCGGTGAGGCGGCTAGCAGCAGGTTTAGGTGAAGGCAGCAGCACTCTGTAATGCAAACAGGTATACATGATAGAACTAGCACAAAGGAACAGCAGCAGCACAGTGCTAGAACCTGACTACAGCAATGAGTCTAACTCATTGCCCAGGCAACTTCTCAAAGGGCATAGTTGCTTAAATACCTGCAGCCTCCCAATTGACCTTGGAGGCATATCTGGTTATTAGGATGCTGGCCCTTTAAGAAAGGGGGCGTGGTCGCAGGCTTGCCCTACGGGCAGAGGCCTGGAGGCTGTCGGGAGTACAGATGCTCCTTGAGGCTGCAGCATGGGATGAGGATGGGACCACCGCTGCTAAATGCCTGGACAGGTGAGGTAATCGGATGTCCTCGCTGGGGGAGGGAGACAGCAGAGTGCAAGAATGCCAGCAGGGGCGTTACACTCATTGATGAATGCATGAGCTAGACTCTTGCGTTCGGAAATGCCAGTAATGCAATGAAATGTACCATCTTACTGAACCTATCCACAACCATTAAGACCACAGTTTTACCTGCAAACAAAGTTAGATCAGTAATAAAATCCATTGATAAATGCGTCCATGGTCTACTGGGGATAGTCAATGGCAGGAGATAACCAGACTGTCGAGTATGCATATCCTTGGAACGTGAGCAAATACTGCAAGGAGACACATAGTCAACCACATCCTCATGCAAACCTCGGCCACCAAAAGTGACGAGAAGGGAGGTCTAAGGTTGCTTTACTACCTGGATGTCCCGCAAGTACAGTATTGTGATGTTCTCCAATTATTTTATTACGCAAATTAGGTGGCACAAACAAGCTCCCTGGAGGGCAAGAGGCCAAGGTGTCCCCCCTGAGCCTCCAGCACCTCTCCCTCCAGGTCTCGGCACAAGGTCGAGACGACCACCCCCTTCTGCAAAATGGAGACACGTGATCACTACTGTGCCGCCCCCATGCCAGCAGCCAGGCTGCTCGGATCCGCGTTGGCTCAAGGGGCGTCCGGTCCCAGGGTTCTTGCGGCCACTCGAATAGAGAAAAGGGGGTATTTACAGGGGGTATTGCATGGAATAGTTTGTGGCGCCATCCGTGGTGTGTGGTAAGGTGGAGTACCACCACTGGGGCTGGGAGTACCTGGTGGCGATGGAGTGGGCAGCCAGGTGTTTAACCCCTCCACGAGTAAGGGGAATGCCCCGGGACTCGGTGATGGTGACAGGGAGATGCCGTTGCGTACTCACTCAGTCCAATAACGCTGACATTGACAACTGTAGTAAACCAAAGTTCTGGACACCGCTGCCGCTGAGGGGAAGCATGCCTGGGTCCCATTTCCGTTGGTGTTGCCTGTTGATCTGTGACCTTTCCCCTGGCACCTTGTTTCTCTCTGGTTGGTCCCTGTAGCCTTAAACTAGTCGGGTCCTGCTCCCTAGTATGGCTAACTGAGGGAGCTTGCTCTCAGGGTTCACGCTTGGGATGTCTTGGACCGTATTTGTGGAAAGTTCTATCCCTCTCGTTGCGCTAGTACCCCAATTTTGGAGCGGGTGTAGAGCGGATCTTGAAGGCTCCATTCTCGTCGGGTAAATTGTCAGGTTGCCTGAAGCTACTCCCTGACCTAGGGTCCACGTACCCCGTCATGCCCTGGTCCTAGCCCGGTGATGGTACAAGGCCGCCGGCTGTCCTCCACAACAATGCCGTGCCCCTTGTCACGATCCCTTGCGACTGGGGGTCCAGCTCCTACCAGGCCCAGACCAATGTCTGCTACCTAGTAGTTCCAAGGAGCCCAGCTCCTGACCTCTTCTCTCTTTCACCTTCAACACTACACTCTCCCTTTCTCTAACTGACACTCCTGACCTCCCCTTAACCAACCCCCCAAGTAGGCGACCCTATTCCACACAGGCCGTCCACTGGTGTGTCTGGTGGGTGGGGTGCAGAGTGTTCCTAGGATTTTGATTAGCTGGTCTTTGGCAACACCATCTGTTAGGGACCCGTAACCAAGGAGGAGGTGGATATTGCACAGAAGGGCAGATTGCACAATACCCTGTGATGACCTGATAGGTCAGGGAGTCACACTACCACCAAGGAAGCTCTGGGATAAAGCATCTGCCTTGACATTTTTAACCCCTGGACAATAAGTGACAGTAAAATTAAACCTGGTAAAAAACAAAGACCATCTAGCCTGCCTAGGATGGAAACATTTAGGAGACTCAAGATATGAAAGGTTTTTGTGGTCTGTGATTACGCTAATGGGATGGACTACCCCTTCCAACCAATGACGCCATTCCTTGAAAGCCAACTTAATCGCCAAGAGTCCCTTATTGCCAACATCATACTGTAGTGCCCCTCCTCTCACCTGTCCGCGAGCATGCACCATCTGGAGAGAGATCTGTTACCTGACGCATGCGCGATATGTAAAATTACTCTCTCTGAGTCTAAGGGTGGATTTACACGCTACGATATCGCTAAAGCGATCTCGTTGGGGTCACGGAATTTGTGACGCACATCCGGCCGCTTTAGCTATGTCGTTGCGTGTGACACCTATGAGCGATTTTGAATCGTCGCAAAAACGTTCAAAATCGCTCATCAGTGACATGCCCCCCTATTCCCAATTATCGTTGCTGCTGCAGTAACGATGTTGTTTGTCGTTCCTGCGGCAGCACACTTCGCTATGTGTGATGACGCTGGAACGACAAACATCTCCTTACCTGCGTCCACCAAAAAAGGAGGAAGGAAGGAGGTGGGCGGCATGTTCCGGCCGCTCATCTCCTCCCCTCCTTTTCTATTGGGCGGCGGTTCAGTGACGCTGCTGTGACGTCGCTGTGACGCTGAACGAACCGCCCCCTTAGAAAAGAGGCGGTTCGCCGGTCACAGCGACGTCGCTGCACAGGTATAAGCGTGTGACGCTGCTGTAGCGATACTGTTCACTACGGCAGCAATCACCACATATCGTGCCACCGACGGGGGCGGGTGCTATCGCACGCGACATCGCTAGCCGATGCTAACGATGTTGCAGCGTGTAAAGCGGCCTTAAGTGCGGACGCATGTGCGGTAGGATTAACATGACGCAAACGCAATGATATCAGCAGTGGCAACCCAGATATAATCCCCAGCACGGTGGTAGGAGTCCTTTCACTGGACGGGATTTAGATATTATGATTGGATTACGGTATATGAGCGGGAAACATGTGAGTGATGAATGTGCACAATACATGTGGAGTGGCATGATAGATAGTTCAAAGAACGAATCAGCATATACAATCTTAAAAGAAAAGTACACTCCCCTCAATATGATAGGTTTTCTGTCCTCTTGACACCAAATAACATTGATTACTATTGGCCAATATTGGTATCAGTTCATAGCCAAGACTATAAAAGGTCCTCTGATACAGAGTTAGTCAGTATTAGCCTCAGCCCCCTGATGACGCCAGTGTGGTGAAACATGTTGGGGAGGCTACTGTCTGTTATATTTTAACTAGCAAACACCAGTGGTCATTCATGATAGAAATGATATAGAGGTTACTCATAGACATCCAGTTAGTCTGAATAGGAAATCTGTCATGGTAGAATGATCACCTATATCAGCTGAAGACAGACCACGGTGTTCTGCGTTTTTAACTAGTTAATCCCTATACTTGTCCCAAGTTACTAACCTCTGTCTCGCCCTAGAGTGTCATCACCTTCATCGCCTGTGTGCCGTCATGTCAGTGCCTTGACTGCAGTACCAACACAAGAATGCCGCGGAGACACTATCGCATGTTTCTCAACGCTGGCAGGAAACTAGCCAGGTCTTTCACAGGGAAGGAACAACCACGGGAAGGGCAGTCTGTAGTCAAGGAAACCGCCTATACCAAAACATGGTATCCATCCACAGACAGCTGTTTCGGGGTATTTGCCCCTCATCAGTGTGCAGTAGGAAACTGGCTAGTGGGAGCAATGCCTAGTAGCAGACTACATAAATAAGGATGGTTGACCTCAGGGAGGGGGCCTTGTTCTAGTGTCGCTGCGTTGAGAAACACATGATGGTGTGTTCACAAAATGTTGGAAAATGGCAGGATGGCAGAGGCATTAGTGAGACCAAATGGCATGACCAGACTTTCAAAATGCCCCTCAGATGTATTGAAAGCAGTTTTCTATTCATCACCTTTTCTGATTCTAGCAAGTCCAACTTGGAGAACCATTTAGCTCGCACATCCTGGATGAATAAATACGGAATCAGAGGAAGAGGATATGGGTCTCGGATGGTAATTAGAATAAATTCCCGAAAATCCAAACAAGGGCGGAGACCCCCATCATTCTTCTTAACGAAGGAAAACTCTACCACCACAGGTGAAGAGGGGGATCAGATATGTCCTGTTTCCAGACTATCAGCTACAGTCATATGAAAAAGTTTGGGCACCCCTATTAATGTTAACCTTTTTTCTTTATAACAATTTGGGTTTTTGCAACAGCTATTTCAGTTTCATATATCTAATAACTGATGGACTGAGTAATATTTCTGGATTGAAATGAGGTTTATTGTACTAACAGAAAATGTGCAATCTGCATTTAAACAAAATTTGACCGGTGCAAAAGTATGGGCACTCTTATCAATTTCTTGATTTGAACACTTCTAACTACTTTTTCTTGACTTACTAAAGCACTAAATTGGTTTTGTAACCTCATTGAGCTTTGAACTTCATAGGCAGGTGTATCCAATCATGAGAAAAGGTATTTAAGGTGGCCACTTGCAAGTTGTTCTCCTATTTGAATCTGCTATGAAGAGTGGCATCATGGGCTCCTCAAAACAACTCTCAAATGATCTGAATACAAAGATTATTCAACATAGTTGTTCAGGGGAAGGATACAAAAAGTTGTCTCAGAGATTTAACTGTCAGTTTCTACTGTGAGGAACATAGTAAGGAAATGGAAGAACACAGGTACAGTTCTTGTTAAGCCCAGAAGTGGCAGGGCAAGAAAAATATCAGAAAGGCAGAGCAGAAGAATGGTGAGAACAGTCAAGGACAATCCACAGACCACCTCCAAAGACCTGCAGCATCATCTTGCTGCAGATGGTGTCAATGTGCATCGGTCAACAATACAGCGCACGTTGCACAAGGAGAAGCTGTATGGGAGAGTGATGCGAAAGAAGCCGTTTCTGCAAGCATGCCACAAACAGAGTCACCTGAGGTATGCAAAAGCACATTTGGACAAGCCAGTTACATTTTGGAAGAAGGTCCTGTGGACTGATGAAACAAAGATTGAGTTGTTTGGTCATCCAAAAATGCGTTATGCATGGAGGCAAAAAAACACAGCATTCCAAGAAAAGCACTTGCTACCCACAGTAAAATTTGGTGGAGGTTCCATCATGCTTTGGGGCTGTGTGGCCAATGCCGGCACCGGGAATCTTGTTAAAGTTGAGGGTCGCATGGATTCAACTCGGTATCAGCAGATTCTTGACAATAATGTGCAAGAATCAGTGATGAAATTGAAGTTACGCAGAGGATGGATATTTCAGCAAGACAATGATCCAAAACACCGCTCCAAATCTACTCAGGCATTCATGCAGAGGAACAATTACAATGTTCTGGAATGGCCATCCCAGTCCCCAGACCTGAATATCATTGAAAATCTGTGGGATGATTTGAAGCGTGCTGTCCATGCACGGCGACCATCAAACTTAACTGAACTGGAATTGTTTTGTAAACAGGAATGGACAAATATACCTTCATCCAGGATCCAGGAGCTCATTAAAAGCTACAGGAAGCGACTAGAGGCTGTTATTTTTGTAAAAGGAGGATCTACAAAATATTAATGTCACTTTTATGTTGAGGTGCCCATACTTTTGCACCGGTCAAATTTTGTTTAAATGCGGATTGCACATTTTCTGTTAGTACCTTTGTTCTTCCATTTCCTTACTATGTTCCTCACAGTGGAAACTGACAGTTTAAATCTCTGAGACAACTTTTTGTATCCTTCCCCTGAACAACTATGTTGAATAATCTTTATTTTCAGATCATTTGAGGGTTGTTTTGAGGAGCCATGATGCCACTCTTCATAGGAGATTCAAATAGGAGAACAACTTGCAAGTGACCACCTTAAATACCTTTTCTCATGATTGGATACACCTGCCTATGAAGTTCAAAGCTCAATGAGGTTGCAAAACCAATTTAGTGCTTTAGTAAGTCAGTAAAAAGTAGTTAGGAGTGTTCAAATCAAGAAATTGATAAGGGGGCCATTACTTTTGCACCGGTCTAATTTTGTTAAAATGCGGATTGCACATTTTCTGTTAGTACAATAAACCTCATTTCAATCCAGAAATATTACTCAGTCCATCAGTTATTAGATATATGAAACTGAAATAGCTGTTGCAAAAACCCAAATTGTTATAAAGAAAAAAGGTTAACATTAATAGGGGTGCCCAAACTTTTTCATATGACTGCATGTAATCTTTCATGACTTGTCACTCTGGACCTGAAAGATTATACAGTCTGGATTTGGGTAGTTTTGCTCCAGGAAGCAAATTAATGGGCATTTGTTTACACGATTGGGGAAACAAAACCTGACACACCCTCTCTAAAAATACATCCTCAAAACCTGACAAAAATGCCGCTAAGGTCTCCGTAGAGACTGCAGAGAAAAAGTTTTCAGGCAATTCTCATAAAAGTAATTTCCCCACTCCGCAATTTCCCTGGATTACCAATCCACTACTGGATTATGATCTGCCAATCAGGGTAAACCCACTACAATAGGAGTGGGAAGGCCCTCAGGAAATAACAGGAAATTACTCTACAATTCAGGGGTCCTACCCTCAGTCTTATATCATGTACAATCTGTGTCAGGCATCCCTGAGCCAGTGGCGCTGAGTCGATGGCATAGATGAAAATGGGGTTAGCCAATATACTGCAAGTAAAGGGGGCTTTACACGCTACGACATCGCTAATGCGAACTCGTTGGGGTCACGGAATTGGTGACGCACATCCAGCCGCATTAGCGATGCCGTTGCGTGTGACACCGATGAGCGATTTTGCATCGTTGCAAAAACGTGCAAAATCGCTCATCGGTGACATGGGGGTCCATTCTCAAAAATCGTTACTGCAGCAGTAACGAGGTTGTTCCTCGTTCCTGCGGCAGCACACATCGCTCCGTGTGACACCGCAGGAACGAGGAAGCTCTCCTTACCTGCCTCCCGGCCGCTATGCAGAAGGAAGGAGGTGGGCGGGATGTTACGTCCCGCTCAGCTCCGCCCCTCCGCTGCTATTGGGCGGCCACTTAGTGATGTCGCTGTGACGCCGCACGGACCGCCCCCTTAGAAAGGAGGCGGTTCGCCGGTCACAGCGACGTCGCCGGGCAGGTAAGTATGTGTGACGGGTCGGCGATGTTGTGGGGCACGGGCAGCAATTTGCCCGTGTCGCACAACAGATGGGGGCGGGTACCCACGCTGGCGATATTGGGACCGATATCGCAGCGTGTAAAGCCCGCTTAAGTCCACAGGTTATTACAAACAGAGCATCCACCATGCTGACTCCTTCTCCACTGTCCAAAAACACAGATATTTTCTCAGTCCTGCTCTCTAGCGCCATCTCTGTTGTCAGAAGAAACCAAGAATTACATGTAGAAGACAAACACACACTCCGATTCTCCAACTCCACTCCACCAATTGTCAGCCGAGGCCCATATGTTTCTTTTTGCTTAGGAATGGAGAGGCAGGCTTCAATAAAATGTCCTTTTTTACCACAAAAAAAGCAAAGCCCTTTTTTATGGCAGATCTCAGTGGAAATGTGACACCCCTGACCTTATCAGGGTGTCACAGGGAACTGCACTTATTTCTCTTATGGTGCAGAACTCACCCTCCATGGTTCTGGGATCCTAACTCTGGTATTATTTTCCATTAGCACACAACTCCTAACCACACCTCATATGACACCCTGTCAGGCACACCAGTGGCTGGTCTAGCTGGAAAAGGGCCACCCACCTAGGGGTCAGGCAGACTGGTGGGAGGGACATAGTCAGTTGAGTATTAGCCCTCAGAAAGTGAGGAGCTGAGGAAGTTATAGCTTCCTGGGAGACTTTGGTTAGGTCGCAGACGGTGGTCTGGGACCAGAGGAGTCGGAGACCCGGTCGCAGGGTATTGGAGAAGGGTGCTCAGACTTAGTTTTGGAGAACGGTTGGCATCGGAAAGTCCAGTAACCGGACCGGTACTGAGCACGGTGGGATACAGGACCCTAGATCATCAATGAGTAGCTTGGAGGATAGTCTCTTTATGAACTTTCCCCAAGAGCTCAGAGATCGAAAGTACCAACACAACGAGGGGGATAGGACTTTCCAGCTGATGCGGCCTACAGAAATCCCAAATGTCAGCCGTCGAGAGCACAGCTCCCCTATTTAAATATAGGGAGCGGGACCCCGATAGCTTCAGGCCGAGGGGTCACTCAGAAACATCTATCTACATGTGCATGGAGGCAGGCTCCAGTCCACCAGACAATACCGGCGGAAACAGATTCCTGGATGAGCGCCCCAGAGTGGCAACAGCACCCAGAGACTTGGTTTACTTCTGTGTCAGAGTCTGCTTAATGGTTGCCCCAACATCCACACAGCTTGAGTGAGTACACTGCTGCCCCTGCGTTCTGCCTTCCCCACAGCCCGCACCACGCCATACTCTCTCCTATCCTCTAGAGCCCCGGGGTCTCCCCTACCAATGGAGGGAACATCATCTGGCTGCCCCACTCCATCTCCCTCGGGTACTCCCATCGGCAGCGGCGGTACTCCCCTTACTGCGAACCACGGGCGGCGTCACCAACTCTCCCTTGTAAATATCCCCCCTTTTACACTTCGAAGTGGCCGCAAGACCCTGGGTCCGGAGACCCTTGAGCCACAGCAACCCCAGATCCGAGCAGTTCGACTGCTGCAGGCGCGGTACACCTCGAAAACGTTGGCGTCACGAACACGATCGGACTGGACCCACTAAACTGGGTGACGTGCTCCTTGGAAAATACGAACTGCGGTGCTGAAAGTCTGTTCCCGCCATTTTCCACCATTTTTGGCGCCTAAATGCCATCTTACCCACCAAAAAAGCGTGAAACTGAAGCTCCGCCCCTCGTCTAGAGAGTGCAGTCGGAAGCTGGAGAGCTGGCTGCCGAAAAACCAAGGGGGCATAATGGGATGTAACAGCGGAAGTGGTGCAGGGACGCCAGGAATCTGCCCATAAAGTTCCTGGAACCCACAGAGACAAGATGTCGGAGCAACACGACTGGTCATCCGAGAGTGCTGCTCCCGGAACAGCTGCCTGGATCGAGATGAGGAGCATGGCCGCAGCGATGCGGGCCCGCAAGAGAGAAGCCCTGCGTGTAGAGCGGGTAAGCAGAAACCCGGTTCCGGTTGACCCGGCCTACCTGGCCGCGGAACCCAATCTGCCCCCGGCCACCACCGCCGTCATGCCACCTCCTCCGTCCTCGACTGCAGCTGCTACCGAGACACTGCTCGCAACACCGACAGTGGACCACTCGACTCCTGCAGAGTTCGACCAGGCCGCGGACGCCGATCAAGTTGTTCCGGTTACTATAGCATCAGACCCGGAGGAGATGGAGGAAGAGCTCCAGTACAATGGAAGGGTTACGCACTTTGGGGGAAACAGCTACCGAGTCTCCCTGTCAGCACGGTCGGTGCCGGAGATAATGGTAATGGAGGTGGAAGAGGAATCCACCTCAGATGATGAGACCCCGGCTGATACTATTGATGCCCGCTTAAAGCCTGCTTTACACGCTACGATATCGTTAATGAATTATCGTCGGGGTCACGGTGTTTGTGACGCACATCCGGCTTCATTAACGAGATCGCAATGTGTAACACTTATGAGCAACCTTAAACGATCGCAAAAGCGGTCAAAATCGTTTGCCACAGAGAGGTCGTCCTGAAACAAAAAATCGTTTTCTGCTTATTAGCGATGTTGTTCCTTGTTCCTGCGGCACCACACATCGCTGTGTGTGACACCGCAGGAGCGACGAACATCTCCTTACCTGCCTCCACCGGCAATGAGGAAGGAAGGAGGTGGGCGGGATGTTATGTCCCGCTCATCTCCGCCCCTCCGCTTCTATTGGACGCCTGCCGTGTGACGTCGCTGTGACACTGAACGAACCGCCCCCTTAGAAAGGAGGTGGTTCGCCGGCCAGAGCAACGTAGCAGAGCATGTATGTGCATGTGATGCTGCCATAGCGATAATGTTCGCTACGGCAGCGATCACCACATATCGACCGTAGGACGGGGGCGGGTGCTATCACGCTCGACTTCACCAGCAAATACTAGCGATGTTGCAGCGTGTAAAGCCCGCTTAAGAGCCACATGTTGGCCTTCATGTTGTCTGTAGAGGCCCGTCTGAACAGCCTGTAAGCGATCACTCAGTCTCCTGATCAGAGCGCAGTAGCAAGTCCTGCCTCGGCCTCTAAACTCTGTCTCTCACCCCCCTGCTCGATATAATGGTGATCCCAAGCTATGCAGAGATTTCCTAAACCAGTGCTTGCTGCACTTCACTTCCCCATCTCTTCGTCGCTGATCAAGCTAAAGTGGCCTTCCTCATGTACCATCTTGAGGGAGAAGCATTAGTCTGGATAAATCCATTATGGGAGAGAGACGATTTGGTTACCACCAACATCTATATATTTCTAGAGACCTTTCGCATGGTGTTTAATGAGCCAGGACACACCACCTCTGCAGCATCATCATTCCTTAGACTGCGCCAGGGTATTATTACAGTTGGCCAGAATGTACTTCTGTACATTCGCCTCTGTGCTGGTTTCTGGGAAGGCCTGTCGGGCAGAATTAAAGAAGTGATCTTCTCTCGACCTTATACAACCTGATCTCACTTGCCACTCGGATAGACCTTAGATTCAAGGAACGGTCCAGAGAGGTGGCCCATGAGAAGAGACCGATACGTTTTGCTTCAACCTTCCAAAGACCACTCGTCCCTCAGCTGGCTCCATCCGTATCCACCCCTGAACCTATACAGGTGGATCACATACGGATGGCAGAACAACGCCGTGAGGTTCATCTGGCTAAATGGCTGTGCTTCTACTGCAGTACATACTACATTGCATCCGTTCCTATCTCAAGAAGCCAGAAAACTGCAAAGCCTAGGGTTGGTTGGAGAGGTCACCTTAGGTGAAGATAACGATAACACCTCTTCACATCTTACAATAACCGTCCACCTACCGTGGCTACGGACCCATGAAACTGTCCTTGACTGTCACTCCAGTGAGGTCATTCGGTGGGGTCAGTCCTGCCAAGAGAAGTATATCCTACCAGTCCGACCCATGCAACAACCTTGGAGGCTGCTCACTCTGCCAGGCCTGCCCTCCACGTCATGGTCCTATGTGGATGTCTTTGTTAAGAAGGAAGTTGAAGTTTTACCCCCTCACCATATGACTATCTCATTGACCTTCTGTCAGGACCCATTCCACCCCGAGGACGTATTATTATTATTATTTATTATTATAGAGCCATTTATTCCATGGCGCTTTACAAGTGAAAGAGGGTATATGTACAACAATCGTTAACAGTACAAAACAGACTGGTATAGGAGAAGAGAGGACCCTGCCCGCGAGGGCTCACAGTCTACAGGGAATGGGTGATGGTACAATAGGTGAGGACAGAGCTGGTTGCGCAGTGGTCTACTGGACTGAGGGCTATTGTAGGTTGTAGGCTTGTTGGAAGAGGTGGGTCTTGAGGTTCCTCTTGAAGCTTTCCACGGTAAACGTATCTACCGACTGTCTATCTGGATGACATCATGGTCTTCTCTCCTGACCTGACTACCCATAGTCCTACAGTAGTGTGACACCCTGGCAAAACCAGGTAGTCACAGATAGGCCCCTGCACAACACCCTTCCCTCACCTAGGAAACACACAGCTGACCTAAAACCCTAGTCACCCCCCCCTTAGGGAAAGATAGACACACCAGTGGGCGGGACCAGGCGGTTGGACACGCCCACCCAGGGGTCTAGACAGCCCGGGGCGGGAAAACAGGCAGATATGTTGTGAATGTCAGTTATGCTTTTGCTGCTGTGAGGCTCCCTCTTGTGGCCAGGAATGGTTTGGACAGAGACCAGGTGTGCTGGAGCAATGGGCGTTTCCATTGCTAACTCTCTGCCTATTTAAACCTTGATCTGCTAGCAGTCTGAGCCGGTTGTCATTTGGTCTTTAGTTTACCAGCCTTCTCATCTTGCTACAGACCACATCTACCCTAGATAAGTGCTTTGTTCTTTCTTATGTTGTTTTGTTCTTTTTGTTCTTATCTGGGTTTGTCATTTACTGTGGTTATCGTCAGTTCATTTGCATGCAGGAATCTTCCCTATCTGTTGCTTAGCTGGGAAGCTCCCTGCAGCTATGTTTGGAGTATTGCTCCTATAAGTCCATGTGTTTGTTGCTTCTTGAATGTGTAATTGTTCCTGCTTTCTGTTCATTGGTTTGACAAGAGCGCCTGATATAGGACGGAATTCAGATCGTGCGATCTGAGGACTTTTTGTACTATCAGGTATTTGGATTTTTGTAGGGTTTTTCTCTGGCCACCATCAGCCCCTTTCCTATCCTTTCCCATTTAGTCAATGGGGCCTCACCTTTGCTAATCCTATCATCCATCTGTGTATTGTGTTTTCCTATATCACCGTAGTCTTTGAATGTGGGGGGCTTGCTATACCATTGCGGTCTAATTTTGAGGCAGAGAGTTATTCATCCTTCCTTCCTTTAGGATAGCTAGTTCTCCGGCTGGGTTCGCAGTGCATAGGATGTTAGTTCACCCCTCAGCTACTTCTAGTGTTGATAGTTAGTAAGGGGATGGCAGCCAGATTAGTTGCCAATGCTCTTGTCACCTTTTTTGCCAATGATCTATTGTGATCTTCCATGGTTCCGGATCATAATACAGATAAGCTTAGTGGTTCAAGTTGAACGGTGCCAGGGTAGGAGCCCTGGTGCCTTTGGCTAGGTGGCAGACCGTGGTCTCTGTCAGCAGGAGACGGGAAGACGGCTGGGCAGAACCGAGGTGGACCGGGACAGGGTTGTAGCCCGCCGGTACCGACACGGGGAACCGACCCGGAAACCGGAGCACAAAAGGGGGTACTCGGACCCTGAAGCCAGGACCGGAAAGCAGCGGCCTGGTTAAGTAACCGATTGAGGCCAGGACTAAAGGTCCTGTCCCACCCAAAGTCCCTCATAGAAGACAACAGCCCACCAATAGGGATTGGAGGTCACCGCCAGGGCCCATAGATCCCACGGGCCAGCATCTGCGGGCATGGCTCCTTAGGCCACATCCAGCCGGGAGCGGACTCCTGCGTTTCAGACTAGGAAGTCCACCTTACACAAAGTCAGTGCAGAGGAAAAGGACAGTGACCACCTGCCTGGGTGGGGGCCCTGAATGCAACCGGCCGCGGCGGCCAGCCACCAGCACCTTTGGTTTATGAAAAGACTTGTGTGATTCATTAACTGTGAGTATCCAACCCTCCCGCTTGCTCAGGCGCGCCGGCCCTTGCCATCGCCATACCCTGCACAAAGACACTGGGCCCCGGGGCAACCATCCCTACCCATGGAGGGGTTAACATCCAGCTGCCACTACATCTCCCCCGGGCGCCCCATAACAGCAGCGGTGGTGCCCCACTTCACCACACACCGTGGGTGGCGTCACGAACTTAATGCGGCCTAGCCCGTACATCTACTTCCCCCCTTTTTATTCATCTTGTCCGCGTGACCCCCGGATCCGGAGACCTTCGAGCCACCCCCTTAGGAGGTCCGGGTCCGAGCAGTGGCGGCTGCTGGCACAGGGGCAGAACACTAGTATCCATCTAGTCTTGCAGACACTAAGGGAGAACTGCCTATATGCCAAGTTTGAGAAACGTCTCATCAAGAGGACATTTCATCCCTTTCTTGGCTAGGTCATCTCTGACATGAGATTGAAAATGGATCCTGAGAAAGTTTCTTACATCTTCAAATGACCTCTTCCCTTGGGACTTAATGTCATCCAGCGGTTTCTTGGCATTGCTAACTACTACCGACAGTTTATTCCACACGTCTTCACTCGGACCACTCCCATCTCCGCCATGATGAAAAAAAGGGGATGAATCCTAAGACCTGGTCGCCTGAGGCTGAAGAAGCCTTTATCTCCTTGAAGCAGTCCTTCTCCTCAGCTCCCTGGTCATGCATAGACTAGAGATAAACAAGCAGTTCTTTCTGAAAATGGACGCCTCATCTTCTGGGGATGGACAAGTATTCATGCAGAAATCGATATCTGGACGAATGGTTACCTGTGGATTCTTCTCAAAGGCCTTCTCAGCCCCTGAACGTAACTATTCCATTGGAGATTGTGAGCTGTTGGCCACTAAGTTGGCCTTAGAGGTGTGGCGATAAATTCTAGAGGGAGCGGTTCACCCAGTAGTAGTCTATACCAATCACAAGAATCTGGCCTACCTGCACTCGACTCGAAGACTCAATCCTTGGTAGGCTAGATGGTCCTTATTTTTTGCCCGTTTTGACTTCAGGCTGCATTTATGTGACACCCTGGCGCCGCCAGGTGGTCACAGAGAAGCAGTACACGCCACACAACACCATCCCACATCAGGTACCATCTGCCACAAAACACTAGCCACCCCCCCAGGGTAGGAAGGACACACCAGTGGGCAGGACGAGGCAGATGGGAGCGCCCACCTAGGGGTCTTGAGGATCTGCAGGAGGGAACCAAGCAGACAGTGACAGAGTGTGAAGTAGAGAGTTGGAGTGGAGGAGTCAAGTCTGAGCCTAGTGAAGGGTAACCAGGGTTGTGGTTCTGGTCTACTGGCTAGGTGGCAAGCAGTGGACCGTGTCCAAAAGTGACGGGAGTCCGGTCACAGGAAATCCAAAGTGGACCGTGGCAGGGTTGGAGCCCGACAGCGGAGATCCGGTCCGGAAACCGTGCACAGGCGGGGTACCTGGACCCTAGTTAGAAGACGGTTGCAAGCCCCTTCTCTAATTAACCAGGCCGGGGACAAGGTTCCAGACGTTGTTCCAGTGTGTTAGCCCAGATAGAGCGAAACGGCAGCCCACCGCGGGGGATAGGGTATCCGCAACAACCCACTGAGATCCCAAGGGTCAGTTTTCGCGGGCACATCTCCCAACCAAAACAGAACTGGGAGAGGACTTCCCCGTTCCACATGAGGTTGTCCAAAGGAGAAGAAAAGTACATAGTGCCAGAGGAAGGGACATTGGTACACCAGCCGGGTGTGGGACAGGATACACCCGGAAGCGGCAGCCGGCCACTGACACCTTAGTTTACCAGCAGACATGTGTGCAATTATTTAATCGTGAGTACACCAACACCAACCGGTCCGGCCCGATGCACCACCGCCGGCAGTCATCACCTCCCGTGTTCTGGACACTGAGCCCCGGGGTATCCACCCCTACCCACAGAGGGACCTAACACCTAGCTGCCGCTCCATCGCCCCCGGGTGCTCCCCAACAGCAGTGGTGGTACCCCACCTTACCACACACCGTGGGTGGCGTCACGAACTATCTCCCCTTTTTATTTGAGTGTCTGCACGACCCCCTGGTCCGGAGACCCCTCGAGCCACTGCGGATCCGTATCCAAGCAGCTCGGTTGCTGATGTTGGGGCTGCACATTTACAACCGTTGGACAAAAATTTCATGGCAGATGCACTGTCCAGGTCCTTCCTTCCTTCGGATTAGGAGGAGGATGCCCAGCATGTCACCAGTCGTAGCAAGATGATTCCTGTGGCCCCAGTTAATCTGTCTCAGATTTCATCATGGAAGACCTATGTTGCTGAAGCCAACAGAAAGAGGGTTCTTCAGTGGGGTCACTCTTCCAAGGTGGCCAGAAGAAAACCCTCCTCCTTGTCTCCCGACACTATTGGTGGCTGTCTCTCCTTAAGGATGTTGGGAACTTGTTTGCTTCTTGTCTATTCTGTGCTCACAACAAAACACCTAAGCAGCTCCCCTATGGTCGTCTGCTTCCACTGCCCATGCCCTCCGCCCCTTGGCTGCATATTGCCATGGATTTCATCATGGACCTTCCTATGTCTTCTGGCTGTTCTGTTATTTGGGTCATGGTGGATCGATTTTCTAAGATGGCTCATTTTGTCCCGTTGCCTGGAATACCCTCTGCGCCGGAGCCTACATTTAGTGCCTACGTTCAGAACATCTTTTGGCTTCATGGCTTACCACTGCACATTGTGTCAGACAGAAGTGTTCAATTCACATCCTGGTTCTGGAGAGCACTCTGCAAGTGTAGCGCCCCTGAAAACATCAGGAGCTACAAGGTACTGCATCCTGTCAAAGATGCAGGGCCTACCTCCAGGGACCCAGAAGACCAGTGCCGGTAACACCAAAACACATATATAAGCCCTGTTTTTCCCTTCCCCAAGGACTGGTGACAGACTAGGGTTGGACCCAATGGATGGCTACTTAGGGGTGGAACCGATCCAGTCCACTTGTCGACAGCCAGGGAGGAGGGGTCAGTCAGTAAGTAAGTGGAAGTGAGAGGAGACGGACGTAACCGTACTGATGGGAGAGTGTAGCGGTGACCTGTGGGCCCAGGCGTGTGGTTGCCGGTGGAGTACGGCGAACTACTCCCGGAACCATAGCACCGACAGGGTACAGAGCCCTAGGTCAGGCAAATGCTCCAGGCAGACCTGATAAAATCTGCACAGTGAGGGGACCATCCAGGACTGTAATGTCCAGGGGCACCAGAAGTGACGGAAAAACCAGGGACCAGGACGGAACACCAACCCTACAGGGTTCAAACGTACGGATCAGAGACTAAAAGACTACCAGGAGGGGACCCCCAGATGTTCCAAGCCACAGATACCCACCAACCAGAGACAGGTGGAAGGGAAAGAAGCCACCAGGTTACCACACCAGCACTGAAACTAAGGGGACCAGTGAGGAGATCCAGCCTTCTTCGGGTTGCCAGCCATAACAATGCTGTGAGTAAAGAAACCAGTTACACTGCAATCCCTTTTGTGGCCTACCTTCTTTCCACGCCTAACTCCATCACCTACCCCCCTGGGGCTTGGCCCTACTTGCGGAGGGCCCAACATCCAGGCTGCCATTAACACCAGCCCCAGAGAGACTGTGCAGCGGTGGCTCCATCCATATAGCCACAACCCGCAAGTGGCGTCATGACAAAACATTCTTACTATTCCCCTGTATATAACTCCTTTCAAGCGACCCCCGGGGTCAAGGAACCGTGCAACGGACACTCAGTGAACTGTTCCCCGTAAATATACGGCCCGGGACCGCGTACCCCATAGCCCTGGGGCGAGTCACAAGTTTTGGGGGTATCTCCAGACTTTTCATTGGCTTACCACCCTCACTCCAATGGTCAAGTCGAACGGGTCAATCAAGTTCTGACTTTGTTTCTGCGGCACTTCACTAACACACCTGATAGTGATTGGACCAAGCTGCTACCATAGGCTGAGTTCTCATACAACAACCATAACAGCAAGTCCTCTGCCAGATCCCCATTCCTTATCGCCTATGGTCAACAGCCTTCTGTCCCGCTCTCGGCACCCGTCACCTCTGGCATCCCCGCTGATCCAGGGATTTCTCCAAGATTTGGGAGGACACCAAAACGTCTCTCGAGCATGCATCCAGCTGGATGAAGAAACATGCGAACAAGAGACGACTGGATCCTACTCGCTCTTCCTAGATACAAGGTGTGGCTCTATACTAAATTTATCCTCCTCAAGATTCCATCATATAAATTGGGTCCCTGATATATCAGTCCTTTTCAGCTCATCAACCAGATCAACAAAGTCTCCTATAAGTTAAAGCTTCCAAGCATAATCACATTTTCAACTCCTTCCACATGTCCCTGCTCAAGCCTGTCATCCTCAGCCATTTCTTCAGTGACCCTGAAACCTTGTCTCAACCCATTCGCTTTGATAACGTCTTTGTAATGAGGGATATCTTAGCCATGAAGATGGTGCAATGTAGGACCCTTTTCCTTATTAACTGGAAGGTGTTTTGGCCTGAGGAGAGTGTAGCGCCCCTGACCCCCTCTGGGTACTACAAGGTTCTGCATCCCCACCAGGATGCAGGACCTACCCCCCTTAGGGACCCAGAACCCCAGTGCCGGTAACACCAAGAATCCAGGTAATCCCAGTTTTCCCCAACAATCCACCATACAATGGTTTCCAGCTAGGGTGGGACCAATGGATGGCCACCTAGAGGTGGAGCTACTCCAGTCCACCAGTTGACCAGGTGGGAGGGACAGACTGTGGAATGTAGTCAGTTCAGAGTTAATTGTGGAAGTGTAAAGGTGGAAGTGAAGTGACTCCCTGACTCGGGTTGATGGTGACCTGGTACCCAGGAGAGGTGGTTGCCGGTGGAGTACAGTGGAGTACTCCCGGAACTACGCACCGACGGGGTACAGGACCCTAGGACAGGAAAGAGCTTCAAGCCGCTGCACAGCAAATGGACCATCAAGGACCTTGCTGACCCCAAAGAATCCAAAGACTCAGTAGCAAAGGGAGAACTGGGGACAGGACGAGAGACTCCAACCCCATAGGGTTCACGCCACCATCAGGCGGACAGAGGTAGACAAACCACAGACCGAGGACCCCCAGTGTTCCATACCACGGGAACACACTTACCACAGACAGGTGCAGGGGAAGAAGGTATCAGAGAACCAGAGTGGCACTGGGATGAAGGGGACCTGGAGGCGAAACCAGCCGATCTCGAGCAACCAGTTAACACCCGAAAAGTGAGTAAACCAGTTGCACTGAATACCTGTTGGGACTTCTTCTTTCGACGTCCACCGCACCATACACCCACTGGGGCAATACCCTACTTGCGGAGGGACTACCATACTACCTGCTCATACCATCAGCCCCAGTAAGGACATTCTGCAGCGGCGGCGCTCTACACTTAGTCGCAACACCGCAAGTGGCGTCACAAATTACTTTATTCACAAATCCCTTGTAAATATCCCCCATTACAAAAAGGGCCCAGGGCACGGAACCAGGCAACGGCCACCACCGTGACATTCCCAAGAGACACTGCCAAGGACCGAGTACCCCATATCCCTGGGTGCTACAAGAGCTCCTGCGAACCCCGGGAGAACATTGATGCCCCCCTCCTTCTTAAGAACTTCTTGTCCCGTTTGAAGAAAGGGGGGTGTAAGGGAGGGGGTAATATCACCAGCCCAGGAACGCCAACGTCACCCCCCGCTCACCTGCAGAGCTGGGGGGTGCAGAGTTCTATGTGTGGTGGGGTCTGCAGAGCTATGTGGTGGGGTCTGCAGAGTTCTATGTGGTGGGGTGCAGAGCCCTATGTGGGACTGTTATTTCCAATGCTGTAGTGATGAGAGGTCAGGGCTGGGGCAGAATACTGACAGCCAATGAGTGTGCAGAGGGCAGGCAAAGGGCGGGTCTGGACAGTGAGGCCCAGCGGTGCCGGCTCTGACTGTGAAGTTTGGCACAGGAACATGTCATGTTTGGTTGAGCTGAAGGTAAACAAAGAGCTGCAGAGAATAAAGGGATAATTCAAGATGAACAAAAGGTAGAAAACAAAAAAAAAATAATGTAGGGGTGCTTTATAAGACAATACAGCACAGATTAGCTTAAAAAAAAATGGAGTTTATTTCGGACAACTCCTTTAACCCCATAGCGACGGCCTAACGTCTCAAGACGTCGGAAAAACAGGGTACTTATTCTGTTCCGACGTCTTGAGACGTCAGGCCGGAAAAAGCTTGTAGCGGCCCCCAGTGATGAAAAATCTCGGGGGTTTCAGCTACCGGAGGTAGCTGAGACCCCCAAGACTATGAATCGGGGTGTTTTTTTTGGACCCCGATAATGTGATCGCCGGTATACACCGTATACCGACGTACACATAAAAAAAAAAAAAATGGCAAATAATGCTGATTTCTTTCTCATCTGACATGATCAAACATGTCAGATGAGAAAGAAATATAAACTCCTAGTGCCCCCAAAGCCCCCGGTACCGGAGAGTCCCCACCCCCACCCCTACCCCCCCTCCGGAGCAGTCAAAATGGCGCCGAAGCGCACAGAAAACTGCCGCCGGCGCCGGCTCTGCATTCATTTCCCTCCGATCTGAAATGATCAAACATTTCAGATCGCAGGGAAATGTCCTCCCCCTGACCCCTCCTCCGGTCCACCGGAGCCCTCTGGTCCACCGGAGCCCCCTCCGGTTCTCTGGAGCGCTCCCCCTCCCCCCCTCCGGAGCATGCAAGATTGCGGCGCGCGGCCGCATTCATCCTGCTCTTTCTGCCGCATGAGACACGTCACATGCGGCAGAAAAGTCGTCCCCAGGTCCCCCGGTCAGCCCCGGTCAGCCCCGTTACCTGGCTGCTGCTCCGTCCCCGCGATCACTCCGCCTCCTAGAAAGCTGGCGGCGCATGCGCAGACAGCGGCTGTCAGCTGGATCCTTGTAAGCAGGGACGCTGACCTTGCTGCTGCGCTGTGGACCGGGGGAGAGTGAGTGCAGTAATCTGCAACCACACTCCTCACATGGAGAGCCTGCTGTTCTAGAATATGGGGGGTACGTTCTGTGAGCATGCCCCCCATATTCTGGAATGAGATTACTGCAGTTCACACTGCCCTAGGTTGGACCGGGGCAGTGTGAGTGCAGTATTCTCAGATTACTGCACCCACACTGCTCATGGAGAGCTTGCTCTTCCAGAAAATGGGGGATACGTTCCCTGAACGTGCCCCCCATATTCTAGAAGGTCCAGAGTCGCCGAGGGACCTCCAAAATGGATTACAGCGACCGAAATTTATTTATTTTCAATAAATTGGAGAAAAAGGAATGTTTCGGGGAGTTTTTTTTCAAATAAATTTTTTTTTTTGTGTTTATTTTTTTCTATTACTGACTGGGTTAGTGATGTCGGGTATCTGTTTAGATGCCGTGACATCACTAACCCCAGGGCTTGATGCCAGGTGACATTACAGCTGGTATCAACCACGTATATTACCCCGTTTGCCACCGCACCAGGGCGCGGGATGAGCTGGAGCGAAGCGCCAGGATTGGCGCATCTAATGGATGCGCCACTTCTGGGGCGGCTGCGGCCTGCTATTTTTAGGCTGGTGATCTAATTTGGGGGGGACCCCACGTTTGTTTTTTTGTTTTTTTTTTTAAAAAAACCGCCTGGGGAGCCCTCCAAATTGATCACCAGCCAAGGTGAAGCTGTCAGCTGTGGTTTGCAGGCTACAGCTGTCTGCTTTACCCTAGCTGGCTATCAAAAATAGGGGGGACCCCACGTCGTTTATTTTAATTATTAATTTTTGGGGGGGCTAAATACAAGGCTAGGCACCCTTTAGTGCCACATGAAAGGCACTAAAGGGCGCCAGCTTAGAATATGCAGGGGGGTGGGACGTTATATATGTTTGACATCTATCCATTCATCCATTGTAGCATTTTAGGCTGTGCGCCCACAATCAGGGTTTGCAGCGTTTTGGGCGCAGAGTGTTTTCCCTGCGTCCATAACACTGCGTTGTGCAGTAGAAGCACAGTGGAAGGATTTTTAGAAATCCCATGCCCAATGTGCTTCTTTTCTCCGCAGCATACACTGACGTGTGGTGCAGCTTCCCGAGCCTCAGCATGTCAATTTATGCTGCGGAGACATGAGTGTTCTCTGCAGGTAGCATAGAGCTAAAGTCCACAGCAGCCTGAACCCAAATCGTGGGCATGGGCAGCTGCGTTCTCCCGTGGACAACACTCACATCTCTGCAGGAAGGCTGACACTGGGTACTAGACGCCGTGTCGCTGGATCATGGCCACATAGCCTAAAAGTGAGACATTTGTTGCTACAGCAACATTTTTGTGAAGTACCTGTGGATTCAAAATGCTTACTATACTCCTGAATAAAATCCAGTTTCCAAAATGGGGTCACTTGTGGGGGGTTTCTGCTGTATAGGTACCCAAGGGGCCCTGCTAATGTGACATGGTGCCCGCAATTTATTTCAACTTTTCCAGAATTCAAATGGTGCTCCTTCCATTCCAAGCCCTCCCATTTATACAAACAGAGGTTTTTGGCCACATGTGGGGTATCCCTGTGCTCATAAGACATTGTATAACAACCTGTGGGGTCCACGGTTTGTTGTTGCCTCTTGAAAAAGTAAGAAATATGATGCTAAAGCAACATTTTTGTGAAAAAAATGAAAATTTTCAATATGGCAATCTAAGCTTATCAAATTCTGTGAAGTACTCTTGGATTCAAACTGCTCACTATACACCTAGATAAAAGCCTTGAGGTGTCTTGTTTCCAGAATGGGGTCACTTGTGGGAAACCTTCACTGTTTAGGCACCTCAGGGGCTTTCCAAATGCAACATAGCGTCCGCTAATGATTCCAGCCAATTGTGCAGTCAAATGGCACTTTTTCCCTTCCGAGCCCTGCTGTGCACCCAAACAGTTGATTTTCATCACACATAAGGTATCAGCATACTCAGGAGAAATTGCACAATAAATGTTATGCTGAATTTTTTCCTTTTACACTTGTAAAAAAAAAGCTACCTGGATGAAGTAACAATTTTGTGGTAAAAATGTATTTTTTTATTTTCACAGCTCAACATTATAAACTTCTGTGAAGCACCTGAGGGTTCAGGGTACTCACCAAACATCTAGATAAATTCCTTCAGGGGTCTATTTTCCAAAATGGGGCCACATGTTGGGGAGCTTCACTGTATAGACACCTTAGGGGCTCTCCTAATGCAACATGGCGTCCGCTATTGAGTCCAGACAATTTTGCAGTCAAATGGCACTCCTTCCCTTCCGAGCCCTGTCATGCGCCCAAACAGTTGATTTCCACCACATATAAGGTATCACCAAACTCAGGAGAAATTGCACAATGAATTTCATGGTGATTTTTTTCCTGTTACCCTTGTGAAAAAAAAAGCTACCTGGTTGAAATAACAATTTTGTGGTAACATTTTATTTTTTTATTTTCATGGCTCAACGTTATAAAATTCTGTGAAGCACTTGAGGGTTCAGGGTACTCACCAAACATCTAGATAAATTCCTTGAGGGGCCTAGTTTCCAAAATGGGGTCACTTGTGCGGGGTTTCTGCTGTTTAGGCACCTTAGGGGACCTCCAAATGCGACATGGTGCCCGCAATCTTTTTCAGCCAAATTTCCTTTCCAAAATTCAACTATTGTTCCTTCCGTTCCAAGCCCTCCCATTTGTCCAAACAAAGGTTTCAGACCACATGTGAGGTATCACCGCGCTCATAAAAAAGTGGGTAACAAACATTGAGGTCAAATTTTTGGAATTACCTCTTGAAAAAATGAGAAAATTGATGCTAAAGCAACATTTTTGAGAAAATTATTAAAATTTTCAATATGACAAAGTAATGTTATCAAAATCTGTGAAGTACCTGTGGATCTAAAATGCTCACTATACCCCTAGATAGAAGCCTTGAGGGGTCTAGTTTCTAAAATGGCATCACTTGTGAGGGGTTTCTTCTGTTTAGGTACCTTAGCGGACCTGTAAATGCAACATGGTGCCCGCAATCTATTTCAGCCAAATTTGCTTTCCAAAATTCAAATATTGCTCCTTCTGTTCCGAGCCCTCCCATTTGTCCAAACAGAGGTTTCTGACCACATGTGGGGTATCCGGGCGTTCATAAGAAAGTAAGGAACAAGTTTTGTGGTCCATTTTGTTGTGTTATTTCTTCTAAAAGTGAATAAATTTGGGTTAGAGCAACATTTTTAGGTAAAATTTAATTTTTGCTTTTTTTCATTCCACATTGCTTTTGTTCATGTGAAGCACCTGAAGGGTTAATAAACTTCTTGAATGTGGTTTTGAGTACTTTGGGGGGTGCAGTTTTTAGAATGGTGTCACTTTTGGGTATTTTCTGTCATCTAGGCCTATTGAAGTCACTTCAAATGTGATGTGGTCCCTAAAAAAATGGTTTTGTAAATTTTGATGTAAAAATGAGAAATCGCTGATAAACTTTGAACCCCTCTAACTTCCTAACAAAAAAAAATTTGTTTCCAAAATTGTGCTGATGTAAAGTAGACATGTGGGAAATGTTATTTATTAACTATTTTGTGTCACAGAAATCTCTGGTTTAACGGTATAAAAATTCAAAAGTTGAAAATTGCTAAATTTTCAAAATGTTTGCCAAAATTCAATTTTTTTCATAAATAAACGCAAAAAATATTGTCCTAAATTTGGTACTAACATGAAGTCCAATATGTGACGAAAAAACAATCTCAGAATCACCGGGATCGGTTGAAGCGTTCCAGAGTTATAACCTCATGAAGTGACACTGGTCAGAATTGCAAAATTTGGTCTGGTCATTAAGGTGAAAATTAGCTCCGTCACTAAGGGGTTAAAATGTCCTCATTCCGCAACGTAAATGTGGATGTGGACAGAACAATGTAAGCGCCACCTTGTGGCCAAGTGGTGAACGACGACAGCCTACTGAAACAAAGAAAATCAAGAGCTAATAAAAGGATTTAGTCCAGAGCGGCCAATCAGATTCCAGCTCCACTTCTACACTAGGCCTAAAAAACGAAAGCATTGAGAACCATTGAGCGGCTGGTAAAAAGCAACGCAAGCAATGCCTATTACCTCCACCAGGAGCGCTGTTGATGTTTAAAAACAAAACAGTAGGTAACGTCAGTTTAAGCGATTCTGATTGGATAGAGCGACAGTTAGTGACGTATTTGTTAGCCAATAGTAGCGCGAAGCAGTGCGCTGTTTAGAAGTCTGCAGACGTAACCTGACGCTCCTCCTGCAGTCAGAACAAAGTGTCGAGGGGCGGGGCGTCCAGTGCTGGGATCTGCGCTGTGACACGTACGGCGGAAGCGAGGGGACAAACGGAAAGGCGACCCCGAGGCAGCTAGTCCGGAGACAGGTGAGTGCTGACCGGGAGCCGCTCAGCCGCCGGGGCTGCGGGAGGACGTGGTGCGGGAGGTGGCCGCCATTCCCTGGTGTGTGTAATGTACAGGAAGCCTGGGCCCGCAGTCCCGTACTCAGCCCCTGGCCTGTGTGTACACAGCGCGTCTGTCTGCTGCGCACAGTAACGGCAGGCGGAGACCACAGACCCTGGACTGCACGACAGCTGGGAACACTGCGGCAACACGGGACTGTGTATACGAAAGTGGAAGAGCGTGCGGCGCCATTGTGTGCGATATTATGTGCCCGCTGTGGTGTGTGCGACATTGTATACCAGCTGTAGTGCGTGCGATATTGTGTGCGACATTGTATACCAGCTGTAGTGCGTGCGATATTATATGCCCGCTGTGGTGTGTGTGTGTGTGTGTGTGTGATATGTACCCGCTGTGGTGTGTGCGACACTGTATACCAGCTGTAGTACGTGCGACATTGTATACCAGCTGTAGTGCGTGCGATATTATATGCCCGCTGTGGTGTGTGTGTGTGTGTGTGATATGTACCCGCTGTGGTGTGTGCGACACTGTATACCAGCTGTAGTACGTGCGACATTGTATACCAGCTGTAGTGCGTGCGATATTATGTGCGACATTGTATACCAGCTGTAGTGCGTGCGATATTATGTGCCCGCTGTGGTGTGTGTGTGTGTGTGTGTGTGATATGTACCCGCTGTGGCATGTGCGACATTGTATACCAGCTGTAGTGCGTGCGATATTATGTGCCCGCTGTGGTGTGTGTGTGTGTGTGTGTGATATGTACCCGCTGTGGCATGTGCGACATTGTATACCAGCTGTGGCGTGTGCGATAGTGTGCGACATTGTATACCAGCTGTGGCATGTGCGACATTGTATACCAGCTGTGGCATGTGCGACATTGTATACCAGCTGTGGCGTGTGCGACATTGTATACCAGCTGTGGCGTGTGCGACATTGTATACCAGCTGTGGCGTGTGCGATATTGTGTGCGACAATGTATACCAGCTGTGGCGCGTGCGATATTGTGTGCGACAATGTATACCAGCTGTGGCGCGTGCGATATTGTGTGCGACATTGTATACCAGCTGTGGCGCGTGCGATATTGTGTGCGACATTGTGTGCCCGCTGTGGCGCGTGCGATATTGTATACCAGCTGTGGCGCGTGCGATATTGTGTGCCCGCTGTGGTGCGTGCGATATTGTGACATTGTATACCAGCTGTGGTGCGTGCATGCGATGGTATGTGTGTGTGATATGTGCCAGCTGTGGTGTGTGCGTTATGTACAACACTGTACCAGCTGTGTTCGATGTGTGATGGTGTGTGCCAGCCGTGGTATGTGCGATGCTGTGCTGTGGCACCCTTGTGCTTGGCCTACGGTGGCACTGCCAGTACTGATGTTCGGCTGTCACTTCCCAGTGTTGGCAGTGACTCTGCTGTATTGTGGCCATCCGTCTGGGAGCAAAGGTCAGGGAAGGATTAAAGTTCTATAGACCTACAGCGTAAATAGGCCGTCATTGTGACACACACATTATGACGGTCACCTGGTTATACTTCCCATTAGTAAGTGCCCGTGTGCTCAGGGTTAGGGCTTGTCAGAACGAGTGTGGTACATGTCTGTATACTGATAGCGCTCACATACAAGTCATTGGGGCCGGTCACATGAACGTCTTGCTACACCGACCATCTGCGAGGGAAAGTCGCAGCCTTCATCACTTTGTGCTACATATTACAGCAGACTCTCCCATGGATCACAAACAGGTCACAGTCCCTATATCAAGGGCTTTTCATTATATTTCTAAAATGATTCACGTTTCAATCAAACCTCGCCTGGTGGCTGGACACATACAGGTGGCACCGACGTGGCAGCTAATCGCAGAGGCTTGCTATGATTTTATTTTTTGTCGTTTTTATAAGGATGCACAATTTTTCCACAAAAGTGGTAGGATCCACAAACCCACACAGCGGATTGTAATGGCCTCACGATGAAGCAGCTGGCAGAACGGCACATAGTGCTGCAGATTGTGGCCACATTGGTGCCATGGGGCTTGTTCAGGCGAGAACGTGGTCATGGTAAAATTTTTAAGTGTATCAAAACGGATGATATACAGATGACAATATGGATGAAAAATAGTTTACATTTTTTTTTTTTTTTTTTTTTTTTTTTGGTTGGGGTTGAAAATTCTGGCTGGTTTTGAGCCTTTATTTTCCCCTCCGCTTAGATTTTTACAGCTTTCCAATAGCTTGAATGAAATGTTGATCCTGATTCAAGAATCTGCATCACTCTGATGACACGCTTTATTTAAAAAAAAACAAAAAAACAACTTTTAACCTAACACTACTTGTCCATTGAAAACAGTGCGGTGGATTTCTTGTAGCTTTTGGTGTGTTTTCTGTTCCAAAATTCCCTTGAAAAAACTGCAACACTGCAAAAGCCTGATGTGCAGCGTATCACAGTAAGGCTGCTTTCACACATCCGGCTTGAGCTCTGCGGCTCAATCCGGCTGTGCAAGCTATGCAACGGATGCGGTGAACACACCGCATCCTTTGCATAAGTTTTTCCTTTGCGGCCAGTCCGGTTTTCGCTGCTTGCGGCATGCTACTGAGCATGCGCAGTGGCAAAAACCGCATGCGTCGGCCGAATGCGGCGCGATGCGGTTTTTTTTGCCGCACGAAAAAACGTGCCAGGCAACGTTCCATCCGGCCGCCGCATCGGCTAAATCTGCCGCATGCGGCAAAACCGGACCGAACGGGAGTCCATGCGGCACAATGCGGCACTAATTAAAGTCTATGCAGAAAAAACGCAACCGGCAGCAAAAAAAACCGGTTGCGATTTTCCTGCAAAGTGCCGCATTGCTGAAACCGGAGGTGTGAAAGCAGCCTAAGGCTATGTGTGCACGTTGCGTCGTGTCTCTGCAGAAATTTCTGCAGCGATTTGAACAGCACACGTGCACTTCAAATCGCTGCAGAAACACTGCGTAATGAATGCAGTGAAAAACCGATTTCATGCGCACTGCAAGCAGCCCCCACCATAGACAGAGCGGGGGCTGCATCCAAAGTGCACGGAATAAGTGACCTGTTGCTTTTTAGAACGCAGAGATTTGGCAGCATGCAAATTGCTGCGTTCTAAAACGCACCGTGCGCATGGATTAGGCACAATCTTCATAGATTGTGCTGAGGACGCATGCAGTTACGCTGCAGTGCAATACGCAGCGTAACTGCATGAAAATACGCAACGTGCGCGCATAGCCTAAGGCTGCTTTCACACTTGCGTTCAGCACAGTCCGTCACTATGGAGAATAGCGCAGTCTGTTAATGCACTGCGCTATTCTCCATAGATTTGTGTATGGACGACGCACTGTAACGCAAGTGTCAGCGTTGCATCCGCTGGACGACGCAGCATCGTTATTTTGACGCTGCGCCGGGCGGATGTAACTGTGCATGTAACGTTTTTTTGAGCAGCGGAAACCTGTACTTTTCACTGCGCGTGCGCTTCTTTTTTTTTTTTTTTTTTGTTTTTTTTTTTTTTTTTAATCACAAACTTTATTTTATTTCTCGGTGGCCGAATGTTCAGCTGAGCGCTCGGCCGCCGGCATGTCGGGGCGCTCGGCCGCCGGCTATTAAGAGCGATCAGCTGATCGTTCACAATAGTCGGCTGCCGGTACTGTAAAGAAAAAAAAAATAACGCTTTCCGTTATTTTGTACGATCCGTAGCATTGCGTTGTGCCACTATATGCAACGCATCCGTTGCATCCGTCACACAACGCAATGCTACGGAAGCCGTCCAACGCAAGTGTGAAACTAGCCTAAGAGCCTATGCACATGTTGCAGATTTGTCACAAAAGCTAGAGTTTTCTGATGCCAGCAAAGTGATGAGAGCCCTGAAATCTCATGCACTCGTTGCTTATTTTTTCCTCTTAGATTAGAGGTATGAAGAAATACAGTACATATCTCACACACGGCAATGTGAGCCGTTACAGCTCTGTTTTGTCAAGTAATAGACGTTTGTCTCCATAACGGCCCCCTTCATTGGGGCATTTAACAAGGGCACATGCTACATTTTCTTTTCTTGAAGCTTTCGGTTTCCCTACAAAATAGGAATCTTGACCTCCAAAAATCCATTTTCGTTGCTACCGTAGTTCAGTGTGTAACAGTGGACATAGAATTGTCATTAAATCATCCTGAAACAGTTTGGAGGTGTTTATTAAAGGGAACCTGTTAGGTCCAATATGCACCCAGAACCACGGGCAGTTCTGGGTGCTTATTGCTAATCCCTTTATCTATGGTAGTGTATACAGGGACAGTTAGGCAAGGATTAGCAATATACACCCAGAACTGCATGTAGTTCTGGGTGCATATTGGACCTTACAGGTTCCCTTTAAAAATGGCATCATACACCACTAGTGTATCGCGGTCCAGCTGTGAATCTCTTGAGACCGCTCTGTACTCGGACTGCAAAATACGAATATATAATTACGACCTTAATGTGAGACACCGAAGTGACATGCACCAAATGTATTAATGTGCATGGACTTTCCCCAGAAATCAAGATGAGCCTACTTGTGGTGTTGACCAACGGTGGTCGCCACCGGTATTAGTTTAATGTGTCCACCTCTACAAAATGAAACAAAGTAAATAAACTGTAAAAATGCATAGGACCTCAGTCAGTCGGAAAATTACCAGAAATTGCGATTATATCAGCGGAAATTGCGCAGCTATTTCATCTGCGATGGCATTGAATGGTGCTTTGTTGTGTATCTTTTTCCACCAATATTCAGCCAAGTGACCGGGGAATAAATTTGGCGATGTACCCTTCATTTTTCGCAATATTTTGGTTTTAATGTGACCCCAGTGGCACTCGATCCTTTGCGTGTTTGCACCCGTGATAGGGTCAATAAAAGTTTGTTGATGATTCACCGTTTCGTGCATGTAATTGAATCCTTGCCATGTGGAAATGTTCCGATAAGCGGCCCATTTGTCTGATCAATGTGCCGGGTGCTATATGGCGTTGATTTATCGGTCGCGATGTTTGTTCGATCAGACGATCCTCAGTCGCAGTTAAACTGCAGAATTCATAGATGCCTGGATCTGCCATTTTTTTGCAGAGGACCTCAGTCAGACGGAAAACAACTCACAATAACAACAGGGGTATTAGTGTAGCATGTAATTTTCCAACTGACTAAGGTCCTATACATTTTTACTGTTTATTTACTTTATTTTATTTTATAGAGGTGGACACATGCTACACTAATGTTGTCGCCACCTACCTACCCCTGCCCACTTTACTGGCAATCTTCAAAGAAATGAGAGAAGTCCAAAGTCACATATTTTATCACAGCTATGCATTGATAGATTCCTGCCAATTCATTAAAGGGAATCTGTCGCCACATTTGATCCATCTTATTAATATGGACATACAGATTATAGAATACTGAAAAGTGTCATACCTGTCTGTCTCACATCAGAAGCTTTGTTGTGTATTTGTGACGCCCTGGACTATCGGGTCGTCACAGGGTACTGCACAATCTGCCCTCCCGTGCAGTATCCACCTCCTTCTTGGTTGAGGGTCCCTAACTACATGGTGTTGCCTACATCGGCTAATCAAACCCTAGATACACTCTGCACCAAACCCACCAAACGCACCAGTGGACGGCTTGAGTTGAATAGTCGCCCACCTGGGGGGTTGGAGAGGAGAGGTCAGGAGTGTCTAGAGGAGAGAGTTGGGTCTGAGAATTGAAAGTGAGAGGAGGTCAGGAGCAGGGCTCCTGGGAAGCAATCTAGATGGCAGACGGTGGTCTGGGCCTAGAGGAGCTGGACCCCCGTTGGAGGGGATTATGGCAAGGGGCACGGATCTGTCGAGGAGGACAGTCGGCGGCCTTGCACAATCACCGGGCTGGGATCAAGGCACAACCGGGTGCGTGGACCCTAGCTCGGGGAGTAGTTTCAGGCAACCCGATAATTTACCCAAGGAGAACGGAGTCTTTAAAAGCCGTTCCCACCCACTCCAAAATCGGGACATTAGCGCAACGAGGGGGATAGGACTTTCCAATTCAAAACAGTCCAGAAAATCCCACGCGTGAGCCCTGAGAGCAAGCTCCCACACTTAGCCATAGTGCGGAGCGGGACCCAGCAAGTTTCACACTACCGGGACCACCAAAGAAGTAAACTTGGTGCCAGGAGGCAGGTCACGGATCACCAGGCAGCACCATTGGGGATGGGACCCGAACTAAGCTCCCCTCAGTGGCAGCGGTGTCCAGAGACTTGTTTTACCAGTTGTCGGTGTCAGCTTAATGGACTGAGTGAGTACAACAGTGACCACCTTGCATCCAACGGCACTCCCCTAACGTCACCGAGCCCCAGCGTATCCCCCCCCCACCCCTGGAGGGTCACAACACCTGGCTGCCCATTCCATCATTCCCGGGTACTCCCAACTGCAGCGATGGTACTCTTAATTACCACATACCACGGGTGGCGTCACAAACTCTATAACATCCCTTGTAAATACCCTGCCTTCATTTGAGTGGCCGCACGACCCCCGGGTCCGGAGACCCTCGTGCCACTGAGAATCCGGATCCGAGCAGCTCGGCTGCTGGCACGGGGTCGGCACAGATTAATCCTCTTTTATCACTTTATGTAAATGAGCTCTTCCAGGCTATGGGGCGGATGCTGCCTGGAAGATAACTCCGCCTCCAGAAATTATTTTAAGTAAAAGGGGTGTTACCAGCGTGAGACCAGTAACTGACACAGAACAGAAGGGAAATTTGTCGTCTTACAAACACATTGTTTGCAGTCCCCTGGGCTCTGCTTCATTGCAACACTTTCTACCTGTGGGATGGAAGATGAAGCTGAGGAACCTGCAGAAGTCAGTTATCACACACAGGTGTGCATAGAGCGGCCATCACACTGTGTAATGCCCAGACTGGTAAGGTCATTTTTCACCATACTACAACCAGTTTGCACATATTAATAACTTAGGTCAAATGTGGTGACAGTCCCTTTTTTTAAATTTTTTTTTTCCGTTTTGTAGCGTGAAACTGGCTGCATGAAATGTAGCAAAGCTTTAGCGTAACTCTTAATTGAAGATGAGCGAACCTTTGGAAGTTCGGTTCACAGATGGCAAAGGAACCGAACCTCCACCTTCCCGAATGTGTCCCAAGGAGGTTCGGAAACACTGATTGGCAGGTTGAGTCTCCGCCCACATACAGGTAGCCATAAGCAGAAAGCTTCCGGCAGGGGGAGTGGGCTTTTTCAAATTTTTTTACACACCACATGCAATGACGCTGTTGTTACCCCCAGTGTGCGCCGTTCAAACACTGCAAGCGGCTCACACAGGGCTGAGCACCGAGCGTACCGGAGCACAGCAATGCTCGAGTGAGTTAAGTTTGCACGTAAAGCATCCGAACTCCGAACCCTGTTTTATTAAGTTGGTGTTCGGTTCGAAAACCGAACCTCGGATTCGCTCATCTCTACTCTCAATTATCCCAAAATATTGCAAATTTTAACGGTTTTGTGCCAGTCCTGAACAACGTCTTAAGTCAGGTATGGTTTGGTGCGAGAAGGTGTGGCCGGCAAATTCATCACACTTTTTAATTCAACAATGACTGCAATACATTTTGTCATCCTTTATGCCATTAAGGGTATGCTCACATAAGGCTATTTTGGGGTTTTTTTCTGCATTTTTTTAGCTGCAGATTTTCCTTGGTTTTATGCAAATCCATGCAAATAAAAAGCTGCTTTTTACAGTCCCAGCAAAGTCTGAGATTTCTGAAATCTCATGCACACACAAACACCTGCTGATTTTTTTTATTTTTTTTTTTTCTTGACAGTTTTGTCAAATACCTGCGTTTTTGCTGTGAATTCTTTGCAGCGTTTTTTCATTGATTCATTTTGTAGAAAAAATGCACCAAAAACGCATATGACTCAAAGATTTCCTGCCACCAGATCAGGTTTTGCCTCAGTCTAGGTTTACGTCTATGTTCACACAGCTGTGCTGCATCTGTCACAGGATGGACAGCAGAAATATATTATTCCTTCCCTACACCCTCCATGTGAATACACCATAACGGTAAATTCATCCAGACTGTTGTTTTGGGCCACCCACAAATGTAACATTAAGGCTATGTGCGCACGTGTGCGTATTGCATGCAGTTATGTTGCGCTCTGCACCGCAGTGTAACTGCATGCATCCTGTGTCCCCTGCACAGTCTATGGAGATTGTGCAGGAGCCGTGCGCACGTGGCCTATTAGAACGCAGCGATTCGGCTGCTGCCCGAAGCGTGCGTTCTAAGAAGTGACATGTCACTTCTTCCGAGCGGTTTGCATGCTGTCTATAGGGAGAGGCAGCATGCAGAGCGCACAAATTCTGCAGGCACCCAGCGCTTCAGAACGGAGCTTTTCAGCTGCGCTCTGAAGCGGACCTTTTGTGGTCGGTGCAGAGCGCACACGTGTGCACATAGCCTAAAACCTGCAGGCAGGCTGAGGTCGTTAGTCCTTCCCTGGCAATACCTCGTCATTATATGTATACAAGATTACAACCCATGTGAGTTCATCCTTATAGAATTTGATGGATTAAATATGAAGATATTTGTACAGATCCTGTGGCAATGTAGAGGTTTGTCTCTCCCAGGTAGACATACACATTTCAATAACTGACGGCTGTCTCGTTAGACGTCCCCACACTCAGGATCTCTCAGCTTCGCTCGGTATTCCTGTTCTCTCTGGGGAGAATGGAATAAGCCGCTGCCAAACTCACCCGGAAGTTCCTTATCTGCCGGCATAATAAAAGCATCGTGTGACTGAATTCTAACCTCCCAATCCTTATGTCCCCTGACATAATCTGATTACATGGTTTTCCAAGCCCCCTAAAATCAACAGGTTCAGACACCTTTTATTTTGGGAAGTTTAGTTTATTGTTAAGCACCCGTCACATTTAGCGACTTACCAGCGATCCCGAAAACGATGCAACATGATAGGGATCGCTGGTAAGTCGCTGGTGAGATGTCACACAGTCAGACCTTACCAACGACTCAGGAACGATACAGGTCGTAGTAGCGACCTGTATAATGATCTCTGCTGTCATTGGGAGCCTGTCACACAGCGTCAAACACAGCGATGTGTCCTGCCCAGCAGAACATCGCCTTTGAAGAAAATAAACCAGAACCGTGTGTAGCGATCAGCGATTTCACAGCAGGGGCCAGGTCGCTGCTTAGTGTCACACATAATGAGATCGCTGGTGAGACCCCTATTACGTCACAAAACCTGTCACTCAGCAGCGATCTCGCTATGTGAGAAGTACCCCTTAGATAACATTAGTATCATGGGTCTTTGACTGGATGGGTAATAGATTTTCTATGTGGTAGTTGTGTGCAGGAAGAGATTATCATTTTTTCTGAACTTTGGTCTGTATGTTGCAGTTTTGTTTTGTTTTTTTTTTCCCTGTGGTTAGAAAGTAATATGTTAAAGCTGGGAACAAGAAGATATTACAGGGGCTCTGTCAGCACAAAATAACTGCTCACACCAAGTACAGGTGCCGGGTTCTTTATGGTGGGGCCAAACATTAAAATGGGATTCCTGCAAACCAAGTTCATTTTAATGAATAGATCTTGGGATAATTATTTCCACAATTTGATGTGTTTTTTTTAAAAAAAAACCTCTGTTCTGAGATCTTATGTGTCCCTGCTGTGTACTGTGTAATGGCCGTGTCTGAAGTACCACAGCTCCTGGGCCGGGGAGGAAGCAAAAGAATATGAAAATATTACCACATGGGACCGCAGCGGATTCTCCGCTGATGAGGCGGGGCAGGGTGTGACCACACCTACTGCTTTCAAACTGCAGATAAGCGGCTATAATCTGGCCGATACAGCAGAAAGCCAGCTATGCCCCATGATGTGTGATGCCACAGAGAGCAGAAAAGAGCAGCTCCTGTCACACTGAATTACAGGTACAGAAACAGCACTGTGTATCTTATATTCATATTTTGAGGGAAGTACCCATGTGACCTGGTATCCAGCTTTGGTGGCTGAGGCCCCGCCCCTTCTGGTCACATGGGTATGACCTCACACAGGTCCTGCTAACCAAAGTGAATCGTTTGTATAATACTTATGCTAATTCTAACAGGGGGAGGGGATAACTATGAATATATGATCTGCTCCAGTGCAACTGTCACTCAACAAGCTGCTCATTACAAACATCACTTTCTTGGATTTTAAAACCTTAACACCCGAGCTGACCACTACAGGTATGTATAGACTCAGCCTGATAGTGCCAGTATAGCACCGGCTTTAGGTTATATACGAAAATGCTGGTGATTGGTTCCCTTTAATGGCAGCAGAAGAGGGTACTTATTCCTTTGCACCGCTTTTTAACGGCGCTCACGAAAAAGGGTATAGCCACACACACACACACACACACACACACACACACACACACACAGCGTTGGATAATCTCCGGGATTTCAGCTACTGGGGGTAGCTTAGACCGTGGCGATCACGATCCAGGTCGGTTTTTCCGGTCACGTGATTGCCGTTACAAACTGTATAACAGTGACCACGTGAAAGTTAATGTATTAATGCAGTGCTGGTAAAAAAATGATTCATATTCCATCTGGTATGATCAAACATGTCAGATAGGAGAAAAATCTCCTCTCCGGTCTCCCCGATGTGGCCAAAGTCTTCTCCCCGGCCCCCTCCCAATGATCTTATATAGCCACTGCACGAGTGGTGTGCCCACCACATTCATCCTCCTCCGATTTATGTGCCATCTGATATGTCAGATGGCACAGAAAGGTCCTCCCAGGTCACCCCCTGTCAGGCTGTCACCCCTCCGATCCAACTCCGGTCTCCCGTTACCTGATGCAGCCACGATCCCCCGCAAACCCTCCTTCTCCTTGTCTTCAGAAGAAATGCTGGCCGCATGCGCAGATTGTCTCTCAGCCGTCTCCCTGTGAGCAGTAATGTTACTGCAGATCACACTGCCTTCGGTTGGACCGGGGCAGTGTGAGTGCAGTATTCTCAGGTCACTGTACTTACACTCCTCACATGGAGGGTCTGCACTTCCAGAAAATGGGGGATACGTTTCCTCAGCATGCTTCGATATCCTTGAACATATATAGTCTTTGTGGGACCTCCAAAATGGATTGCGGTGGACCATTTTTTTTTATTTTTTTTTTACCAATAAATTGGTGAAAGAGTGAATGTTGGGGGGGGAGCGTTTTTTAAAATTTTTTTTTTCCATTACTCACTGGGTCAGTCATGTTGGGCATCTTGATAGATGCCATGGCATCACTAACCTCAGGACTTGATGCCAGGTGACATTACAGCTGCTATAAACTCCTTGTATTACCTCGTTTGGCACTGCACTAGGGCAATGGGATGAGCAGGTGTGAAGCGCCAGGATTGGCTCATCTAATTGATGTGACACTTCTGGGGCGACTGCGGTCTGCTATTTTTAGGCTGGGAAGGACCTTGGTTCTTCCCACCCTGAGAATACCAGCCCCCAGCTGTCAGATTCACCTTTGCTGGTAATCCCATTTAGGGGGCACCCCACGAGTTCTGGGTTTTTTTTATGTATAAATAATTATAAACAGCCTGGGATGCCCTCCATATTGGAACACCAGCCAAGGTAAAGCTGCCAGCTGTGGTCTGCAGACTGCAGCTGTCTGCTTTATCCTAGCTGGCTATCAAAAATGTCTGTCTATCCATCCATCCCAGCTGTTTAGGCTGCATGCCCACGATTAGGGTTTCAAGCATTCTGAACACTATTTTTTGCTGCATCCAAAATGCTGCGTTGTACAATTGAAGCGTGGTGGAAGTGTTTTTTTTTTTTTTGTTTTAGAAATATCCTGCCCACTGTGCTTATTTTCTCCACAGCATAAACTGAAATCCGGCACCGCAGAATATCAATTTATGCTGCGGAGAGTATTGTTCTTCATGGGGAGGATAGAGCTAAAGTCAACAGCGGCCAGACCCTGGATTGTGGTCATGGGCAGCTGAGCTGTGTTCTTCCGTGGACAACACTCACATCTCCGCAAACTCTGTGTCACTGGATCGTGGGCACATTGACTGACTAAAAGTGAGAAAATTGCTGCTGCAGAAACATTTTTGTGATGCTCCGGGAATTTAAAAATGCTCACTATACCCCTGAACAAAATCCTTAAGGGGTCTAGTTTCCAAATGGGAGTCACTTGTGGGGGGTTTCTGCTGTATAGGTACATTTTTAGGGACCCTGCAAATGCCGCTCTGACTTGCTGAGGACAGATCATAGTATTGTAGTGCACATGTGCGGGCGGTCTTTGACCTTTCCCTATGCCTGCACATTACAGTACTTTGCATCAGGGCTGTGGAGTCGGTAAGCCAAACCTTCGACTCCGACTCCTCAAATTCTCTTGCACCGACTCCGACTCCGGCTCCGACTCCGACTCCGGCTCCGACTCCGACTCCTACATATATTGCTTAGTTAGGTGAAAAATTTATTGTAGTACATGAATATGTGTATGTGAACATCAGACATTTAATAATTTTTATGATACGATAATCAAGATATTTGGATAGAACATAAAATATATTTATTGGATACAACTTTAGAACACAAAAAACTGTAATAAATTGTAAATATGTAATACACTATGTAATATACAGTAGATTACATATATATCTTGTGTGTGTATATACACTGTGTGTGTGTGTGTGTGTGTGTGTGTATATATATATATATATATATATATATATATATATATATATATATATATATATATATATATATATATTACATATTTACAATTTATTAGTTTTTTGTGTTCTAAAGTTGTATTCCAATAAATATTTTATGTTCTATCCAAATATCTTGATTATTGTATCATAAAAACAATTAAATGTCTGATGTTCACATTGTACTACAATAAATTTTTCACTTAAATATAAGCATTATACTAAATGTTATTATTTAGTAAAATATTCAGCACATTCTGCATTGCACTCCTGTCCCCAATTTATTATATATTTTAGGAGTCGGAGTCGGTGCATTTTATACCGACTCCGACTCCACCAAAATGAGCTCCGACTCCGACTCCACGACTCCGACTCCACAGCCCTGCTTTGCATTGCAACACTACCTTACCAAATGTAATGGGGTCATGCACACTATGAAGCCGGGTGTCACGTCGCATCACGGCTTCAAACCAATGTAGTGCGCATGACTGAAAGTCTGAGATCATGCGCACTGAGCCAAAATCCAGGACTCTGACGCGATGACAGCAGAGAGGTGAGCGCGATCATCCTCAGACGCTGCGCTTTCATTAGCATGTTAGCACACCCACAGGGACGTACTAACATGCTAAGGGGGCAGACTAGCCAGGGGAAATCACGCCCTTGCGACTAGTCCCTGGCCTCATTAGCATATGATAAAAGATCTTTAGAAATACTTCTTTCTAAGGCTATGTGTGCACTAGGCTGTTTTACCCGTGGATTTGCTGCGGAAATTTCTTGAGAAATGTCTGCAATCTTTGTGCAGACATTTCCCAGCAAATCCTATGAGAAAAAAAATAGTTGTGCGCACGCTGCGGATTTTTCTCAAGAAATTTCCTTGAAGATTTTTTTGAGAAAATTTCTTGAGAAAATGAGCATGTCAATTATTTTCCGCAGATACCTGTGGATTTCTGCAGTACAGCCTGCAAAATCCGCAGGGAACAACCTGCGGGAAAATCGCGGCAAATCCGCATGCGGATTTACCGCGGATTTTTTCCGGAGGTCCGGAAATCTTCCACTCCCAGAAGTTTCTCAAGAAATTTTCTTGAGAAACTTCACATTTCTAGTGCGCACATAGCCTAAAGATCTCTTTATCGATGCTACTAGATGCAGGGATTCGCAGTATGCACCCAGAACTGCTCATGGTTCTGGGTGCATATTGCACCTGACAGGTTCACTGTAAGGCTATGTGCGCACGTTGCGTTGTGTCCATGTTGCAAAATCTGCAGCGATTTGGCAGTGCATGTGCGCTTCAAATCGCTGCAGAAACACTGCCTTATGGATGCAGTGTGTCTGCAGAATAGATGCTGATTTCATGCGCTCGGGATGCTGCCTCTCCCATAGACAGTGGGAGCAGCTTCAAAAGTGCACGGAATAAGTGACATGCTGCATTTTTTAAGAGATTTTGTCATATTTTTGACTCTGAAAACGCTGCATTCAAAAAAGCATCGTGCACACGGATTATGCACAATCTTTATAGATTGTGCTGGGGACGCAGGACGCATGCATTTACGTTGCAGTGCTAAACGCAGCGTAAACGCATGAAATCACGCAACGTGTGCACATAGCCTAAGGTAGAAACTCTGATCTGTCATTGATCATTTGAGACCTACTGGTTCTGTCCTAGACCTCTGACTATAGCGGTGTACAGCACAAGACTGCCGTCCATGCTGAGAACTGAGCGCCAGTCTTACCGTTGATAACGTTTACCTCTGTTCTGCTGAGTCACCTTGTATCAGTCACCGACAACGGGTGGTGTGATCCTTGCACATGCTCAGTAGCCTGAGGAGCCAGTGTGTCCGTATACTGGATTTAATAAGTCACCTTTCCCTACTTAGATTTATGTACCATTCTCTTGTGTGTTTATACAGGATACATATGTAACATGTATGGTTCTCTCTTCGCTGCCTCGCTACCATTTTCCCAGTTATGTGGCTGCAGTGTAGCTGAGCTTGCGCACTTCTTACTAGTGTTTAGTACACAAGGAAGCGCACAGAACTGGCTTACTTTACATGGTTCTGGTTAAACTTGATTTTCCGGCTCCGCTGAATAAAACTTCAGGGTTTAACCTACCAGTAAACTGCCTTATCACTTATAGGAAAATGCACTGAAAGTACCTGAGCTCAATACTGGGTTATCAGGCTCTCTCCAGGGATTAGAAAGGGTTTAAAGGATTACTGATTATATAACTGGTATCCAGTTGCACTGGTGTGAATGGACTCCTGCGTGATGATGCTTTTTTTTTTTTTTGTTATCCTGTTATGGAGGAGGGGTTCCCTCTCGCACATAAAGCTAATATCCAGCATATGTTCCGATCAGTCACCAACAACAATCTCTGCTGTGTAGACAAGTATCGCCAACTGAAGAAATCTGTAGTTTCTGCTGCTGTCTTGAGATTATGCGCGATGAGTGACGTCCTAGCCCATCAGCGGACTGCTACTGCTCTTTATTGTACTCGCGATATCTGATCGGTAGCAGTATGGGATATGATGATTGTGATGTGATGACGATGATGTTCTAGTAAAACAGATGTCGTAGAGATGGTGTCGGTATGACTTCTGTTTTTCTTTTTTTTGCACCCATTGGGTCTGATTAATCAAACTTTTACTGTAGAATTCAGTGGTAAAAAGCTTTGATAAGTCACATATTGGTACAATTCGAGGCTGCTCTAAAATGATGTGACTTTTGGCATGCTCGCACCACTTACGCCCAGCTCCAACAAAGTGGCTTCTGCTGCTCAGAAAATTCATGATGAGTGACAACTTATATGCCATAAATCTTCTCCAGCAGGGGGTTGAGCAGGATTTGTCGAGGCGCGCACCGCTCATCTGACGCTCCTGATTCATGAGTCGGGAACATTTGACTCCCGCACATGAACAGCGCTGGACTTTATGAATCGCACATCTAGAGTTTAATTGGCGGGCCTGATCCGAAAAATGGATCAACCTTATACATGCTCCGATTTTAATAAACTTGACACACAGCCGACATTCATCTTATTACCCCATTCACTTGTCCTTGTCCTTGTACTAGCCATCTGTGGTTTGTTCGCCATTTGGAGCTAAAATACGTTCACATGAATGAGCCCTTGCGCTACATTCACACGTGTATTATTTAGTCAGTGTAGAAACCGCAATGCCTGTGCGACCATGGTTCTCCTGACCTGAACCAATAGCCTCATGTGCGTGTATGAGGCTGTTTTGGTGAGGAAACTAGAGGTCGGTCTGATCATTGTGATCCATATACAAACCTTATCATATGTTCTTGTGAGCGTAGTGTTAGACCTGTCTCTCACATCCAACATTCAAGGCCCAAGTACGGACCACAATTTCCATCCTGGCCATGAGTCTCCAGACTGAAAACAAAAAAAAAGTCTCATATGCCTATTGAGTTTGGGTTAGACCTTTGGTCTGATTGGGCATTGCAGACCGTGAATGTCATATGTGTGATACAGCATCTTTGTGTTGCCTGAATTGTATCATTTGGATATGTACTAGAATCTAGTGTAGTATATTAGTTCTGATGGAAATGAGGATTATTCTTCAGAAAACAGTGATGCATATGCAGCATCGCACCATGTCCTACTATGTCTCGTCAGTGCTTCCATGCCATGACTCCCCCTCCCCCAGGTTTTTGCTTGTAGACATTTTTCCTTATTTCTATTTGCTAGTCAAATACCACACAGCCTGAATAGATGAGTTATCTTTAGATCTGCTTTGGTTCAGGTTCATACCTGCTGGTAAAGGGCACACGTCACTGACAACAATTTCCTCTACAATAATGCATTTCTAAAAGGTTGTAGTGCGGGAAACTGCATTGCGTGACTTGAGAAATGCCCAGAAAGTCAAAGATTGTCCCCGCTGCAGGCTCCTCTGCTAGTGCTATTCAGCACACATATGGCTCTGCACCGCACACATATGGCTCTGCACCGCACACATATGGCTCTGCACCGCACACATATGGCTCTGCACCGCACACATATGGCTCTGCACCGCACACATATGGCTCTGCACCGCACACATATGGCTCTGCACCGCACACATATGGCTCTGCACCGCACACATATGGCTCTGCACCGCACACGCACACATGGCTCTGCACCGCACACATATGGCTCTGTACCGCACACGCACACATATGGCTCTGTACCGCACACGCACACATATGGCTCTGTACCACACACGCACACATATGGCTCTGCACACGCACACATATGGCTCTGCACACGCACACATATGGCTCTGCACCACCCCCACCCCCCTGTAGGGAATACACACTCACCCGTCCTCGGTCCCCGCCGCTCCTGCACGTTCGTGCGCTGTCTGTGCTCTGGCCATATCAGCACAGTAGTGACGTCACCGCTGTGCTGAAGAGAGCACAGACAGCGGGAGGGACAGTGATGAGAAGCAGCGCTGCGCTGCTTCTCATCAGCACTTTCATATGTACCGGCATCTGTGATCTGTGATGCCGGTACATTTGAATGTGTGATCCTGAGCAGGGGGCCCGGTGCTGGCACTGACACCACGTCAGCCGCCGACAGGCCCCGCCCCCAGGTCACGGACCCCACAGCAGTGCAGTGGGAGGTTACTGGAGAGTAAGAGGTGCGGGGGAATGTGTGGGAGGGAAGGGGGAAGGGGACTCATCGCACTGTACAGCCCAGCAGGGAGGCGACAAGCTGTTTCCAGATTTGCATGTCAACATGGCCCTGCCCATGTTGACATGAAATGACCGGAAGCAGCAAAATCGCAGCAGGAGCGGTCACATGATCACTCTGAGCCGGGGGAGAGGGGCTGACAGCAGGGCAGGTAACCGGTCTCTATCTACTTACCTGCCCCAATGTAGCCCAATAGGGAAATAAAAAAAAAAGTCAAAGAAGCCGGATAACCCCTTTTAAATTATCCAACTTCTTCTTCCTTTTTTAAAAAAAAAAAAAAATAAATAAAATTTGTGTTTAGTTGATGGCAGGGCTGTGGAGTCGGAGTCGTGGAGTCTGAGTCGGAGTCGGAGCTCATTTTGGTGGAGTCGGAGTCGGTATAAAATGCACCGACTCCGACTCCTAAAATATATAATAAATTGGGGACAGGAGTGCAATGCAGAATGTGCTGAATATTTTACTAAATAACAACATTTAGTATAATGCTTATATTTAAGTGAAAAATTTATTGTAGTACAATGTGAACATCAAATTGTCTCTCCAGTAAAGGAGACAAACTCTAGCACAGCGCCACCTATTGGAAGTAGCGATCCTAAAAGTCACAAGTGGATTTTCAACAATCCATTGCAATATGACTCAGGATATATAAGCCAGATCAGAATCCCAATTTGCAGACACGGTGTTTCGGGGTGCTTGCCCCTCGTCAGTGCAAAGTATGGGGGTGTCTGATCTGGCTCATGAGAAAGCTATGTGGGGACCACGGGGGAACACTATTCTCCTTAAGGAGACTTTGCAAGCCAGTCTGGCTGCCAGGTAAGGGGACTTATAGCTGCAATGCCCCTAAAATTCCACGGGGGAACACTATTCTCCTTAAGGAGACTTTGCAAGCCAGTCTGGCTGCCAGGTAAGGGGACTTATAGCTGCAATGCCCCTCTGGGAAATATTCAAATTGTCTCTCCAGTAAAGGAGACAAACTCTAGCACAGCGCCACCTATTGGAAGTAGCGATCCTAAAAGTCACAAGTGGATTTTCAACAATCCATTGCAATATGACTCAGGATATATAAGCCAGATCAGAATCCCAATTTGCAGACACGGTGTTTCGGGGTGCTTGCCCCTCGTCAGTGCAAAGTATGGGGGTGTCTGATCTGGCTCATGAGAAAGCTATGTGGGGACCACGGGGGAACACTATTCTCCTTAAGGAGACTTTGCAAGCCAGTCTGGCTGCCAGGTAAGGGGACTTATAGCTGCAATGCCCCTAAAATTCCACGGGGGAACACTATTCTCCTTAAGGAGACTTTGCAAGCCAGTCTGGCTGCCAGGTAAGGGGACTTATAGCTGCAATGCCCCTCTGGGAAATATTCAAATTGTCTCTCCAGTAAAGGAGACAAACTCTAGCACAGCGCCACCTATTGGAAGTAGCGATCCTAAAAGTCACAAGTGGATTTTCAACAATCCATTGCAATATGACTCAGGATATATAAGCCAGATCAGAATCCCAATTTGCAGACACGGTGTTTCGGGGTGCTTGCCCCTCGTCAGTGCAAAGTATGGGGGTGTCTGATCTGGCTCATGAGAAAGCTATGTGGGGACCACGGGGGAACACTATTCTCCTTAAGGAGACTTTGCAAGCCAGTCTGGCTGCCAGGTAAGGGGACTTATAGCTGCAATGCCCCTAAAATTCCACGGGGGAACACTATTCTCCTTAAGGAGACTTTGCAAGCCAGTCTGGCTGCCAGGTAAGGGGACTTATAGCTGCAATGCCCCTCTGGGAAATATTCAAATTGTCTCTCCAGTAAAGGAGACAAACTCTAGCACAGCGCCACCTATTGGAAGTAGCGATCCTAAAAGTCACAAGTGGATTTTCAACAATCCATTGCAATATGACTCAGGATATATAAGCCAGATCAGAATCCCAATTTGCAGACACGGTGTTTCGGGGTGCTTGCCCCTCGTCAGTGCAAAGTATGGGGGTGTCTGATCTGGCTCATGAGAAAGCTATGTGGGGACCACGGGGGAACACTATTCTCCTTAAGGAGACTTTGCAAGCCAGTCTGGCTGCCAGGTAAGGGGACTTATAGCTGCAATGCCCCTAAAATTCCACGGGGGAACACTATTCTCCTTAAGGAGACTTTGCAAGCCAGTCTGGCTGCCAGGTAAGGGGACTTATAGCTGCAATGCCCCTCTGGGAAATATTCAAATTGTCTCTCCAGTAAAGGAGACAAACTCTAGCACAGCGCCACCTATTGGAAGTAGCGATCCTAAAAGTCACAAGTGGATTTTCAACAATCCATTGCAATATGACTCAGGATATATAAGCCAGATCAGAATCCCAATTTGCAGACACGGTGTTTCGGGGTGCTTGCCCCTCGTCAGTGCAAAGTATGGGGGTGTCTGATCTGGCTCATGAGAAAGCTATGTGGGGACCACGGGGGAACACTATTCTCCTTAAGGAGACTTTGCAAGCCAGTCTGGCTGCCAGGTAAGGGGACTTATAGCTGCAATGCCCCTAAAATTCCACGGGGGAACACTATTCTCCTTAAGGAGACTTTGCAAGCCAGTCTGGCTGCCAGGTAAGGGGACTTATAGCTGCAATGCCCCTCTGGGAAATATTCAAATTGTCTCTCCAGTAAAGGAGACAAACTCTAGCACAGCGCCACCTATTGGAAGTAGCGATCCTAAAAGTCACAAGTGGATTTTCAACAATCCATTGCAATATGACTCAGGATATATAAGCCAGATCAGAATCCCAATTTGCAGACACGGTGTTTCGGGGTGCTTGCCCCTCGTCAGTGCAAAGTATGGGGGTGTCTGATCTGGCTCATGAGAAAGCTATGTGGGGACCACGGGGGAACACTATTCTCCTTAAGGAGACTTTGCAAGCCAGTCTGGCTGCCAGGTAAGGGGACTTATAGCTGCAATGCCCCTCTGGGAAATATTCAAATTGTCTCTCCAGTAAAGGAGACAAACTCTAGCACAGCGCCACCTATTGGAAGTAGCGATCCTAAAAGTCACAAGTGGATTTTCAACAATCCATTGCAATATGACTCAGGATATATAAGCCAGATCAGAATCCCAATTTGCAGACACGGTGTTTCGGGGTGCTTGCCCCTCGTCAGTGCAAAGTATGGGGGTGTCTGATCTGGCTCATGAGAAAGCTATGTGGGGACCACGGGGGAACACTATTCTCCTTAAGGAGACTTTGCAAGCCAGTCTGGCTGCCAGGTAAGGGGACTTATAGCTGCAATGCCCCTAAAATTCCACGGGGGAACACTATTCTCCTTAAGGAGACTTTGCAAGCCAGTCTGGCTGCCAGGTAAGGGGACTTATAGCTGCAATGCCCCTCTGGGAAATATTCAAATTGTCTCTCCAGTAAAGGAGACAAACTCTAGCACAGCGCCACCTATTGGAAGTAGCGATCCTAAAAGTCACAAGTGGATTTTCAACAATCCATTGCAATATGACTCAGGATATATAAGCCAGATCAGAATCCCAATTTGCAGACACGGTGTTTCGGGGTGCTTGCCCCTCGTCAGTGCAAAGTATGGGGGTGTCTGATCTGGCTCATGAGAAAGCTATGTGGGGACCACGGGGGAACACTATTCTCCTTAAGGAGACTTTGCAAGCCAGTCTGGCTGCCAGGTAAGGGGACTTATAGCTGCAATGCCCCTAAAATTCCACGGGGGAACACTATTCTCCTTAAGGAGACTTTGCAAGCCAGTCTGGCTGCCAGGTAAGGGGACTTATAGCTGCAATGCCCCTCTGGGAAATATTCAAATTGTCTCTCCAGTAAAGGAGACAAACTCTAGCACAGCGCCACCTATTGGAAGTAGCGATCCTAAAAGTCACAAGTGGATTTTCAACAATCCATTGCAATATGACTCAGGATATATAAGCCAGATCAGAATCCCAATTTGCAGACACGGTGTTTCGGGGTGCTTGCCCCTCGTCAGTGCAAAGTATGGGGGTGTCTGATCTGGCTCATGAGAAAGCTATGTGGGGACCACGGGGGAACACTATTCTCCTTAAGGAGACTTTGCAAGCCAGTCTGGCTGCCAGGTAAGGGGACTTATAGCTGCAATGCCCCTAAAATTCCACGGGGGAACACTATTCTCCTTAAGGAGACTTTGCAAGCCAGTCTGGCTGCCAGGTAAGGGGACTTATAGCTGCAATGCCCCTCTGGGAAATATTCAAATTGTCTCTCCAGTAAAGGAGACAAACTCTAGCACAGCGCCACCTATTGGAAGTAGCGATCCTAAAAGTCACAAGTGGATTTTCAACAATCCATTGCAATATGACTCAGGATATATAAGCCAGATCAGAATCCCAATTTGCAGACACGGTGTTTCGGGGTGCTTGCCCCTCGTCAGTGCAAAGTATGGGGGTGTCTGATCTGGCTCATGAGAAAGCTATGTGGGGACCACGGGGGAACACTATTCTCCTTAAGGAGACTTTGCAAGCCAGTCTGGCTGCCAGGTAAGGGGACTTATAGCTGCAATGCCCCTAAAATTCCACGGGGGAACACTATTCTCCTTAAGGAGACTTTGCAAGCCAGTCTGGCTGCCAGGTAAGGGGACTTATAGCTGCAATGCCCCTCTGGGAAATATTCAAATTGTCTCTCCAGTAAAGGAGACAAACTCTAGCACAGCGCCACCTATTGGAAGTAGCGATCCTAAAAGTCACAAGTGGATTTTCAACAATCCATTGCAATATGACTCAGGATATATAAGCCAGATCAGAATCCCAATTTGCAGACACGGTGTTTCGGGGTGCTTGCCCCTCGTCAGTGCAAAGTATGGGGGTGTCTGATCTGGCTCATGAGAAAGCTATGTGGGGACCACGGGGGAACACTATTCTCCTTAAGGAGACTTTGCAAGCCAGTCTGGCTGCCAGGTAAGGGGACTTATAGCTGCAATGCCCCTAAAATTCCACGGGGGAACACTATTCTCCTTAAGGAGACTTTGCAAGCCAGTCTGGCTGCCAGGTAAGGGGACTTATAGCTGCAATGCCCCTCTGGGAAATATTCAAATTGTCTCTCCAGTAAAGGAGACAAACTCTAGCACAGCGCCACCTATTGGAAGTAGCGATCCTAAAAGTCACAAGTGGATTTTCAACAATCCATTGCAATATGACTCAGGATATATAAGCCAGATCAGAATCCCAATTTGCAGACACGGTGTTTCGGGGTGCTTGCCCCTCGTCAGTGCAAAGTATGGGGGTGTCTGATCTGGCTCATGAGAAAGCTATGTGGGGACCACGGGGGAACACTATTCTCCTTAAGGAGACTTTGCAAGCCAGTCTGGCTGCCAGGTAAGGGGACTTATAGCTGCAATGCCCCTAAAATTCCACGGGGGAACACTATTCTCCTTAAGGAGACTTTGCAAGCCAGTCTGGCTGCCAGGTAAGGGGACTTATAGCTGCAATGCCCCTCTGGGAAATATTCAAATTGTCTCTCCAGTAAAGGAGACAAACTCTAGCACAGCGCCACCTATTGGAAGTAGCGATCCTAAAAGTCACAAGTGGATTTTCAACAATCCATTGCAATATGACTCAGGATATATAAGCCAGATCAGAATCCCAATTTGCAGACACGGTGTTTCGGGGTGCTTGCCCCTCGTCAGTGCAAAGTATGGGGGTGTCTGATCTGGCTCATGAGAAAGCTATGTGGGGACCACGGGGGAACACTATTCTCCTTAAGGAGACTTTGCAAGCCAGTCTGGCTGCCAGGTAAGGGGACTTATAGCTGCAATGCCCCTAAAATTCCACGGGGGAACACTATTCTCCTTAAGGAGACTTTGCAAGCCAGTCTGGCTGCCAGGTAAGGGGACTTATAGCTGCAATGCCCCTCTGGGAAATATTCAAATTGTCTCTCCAGTAAAGGAGACAAACTCTAGCACAGCGCCACCTATTGGAAGTAGCGATCCTAAAAGTCACAAGTGGATTTTCAACAATCCATTGCAATATGACTCAGGATATATAAGCCAGATCAGAATCCCAATTTGCAGACACGGTGTTTCGGGGTGCTTGCCCCTCGTCAGTGCAAAGTATGGGGGTGTCTGATCTGGCTCATGAGAAAGCTATGTGGGGACCACGGGGGAACACTATTCTCCTTAAGGAGACTTTGCAAGCCAGTCTGGCTGCCAGGTAAGGGGACTTATAGCTGCAATGCCCCTAAAATTCCACGGGGGAACACTATTCTCCTTAAGGAGACTTTGCAAGCCAGTCTGGCTGCCAGGTAAGGGGACTTATAGCTGCAATGCCCCTCTGGGAAATATTCAAATTGTCTCTCCAGTAAAGGAGACAAACTCTAGCACAGCGCCACCTATTGGAAGTAGCGATCCTAAAAGTCACAAGTGGATTTTCAACAATCCATTGCAATATGACTCAGGATATATAAGCCAGATCAGAATCCCAATTTGCAGACACGGTGTTTCGGGGTGCTTGCCCCTCGTCAGTGCAAAGTATGGGGGTGTCTGATCTGGCTCATGAGAAAGCTATGTGGGGACCACGGGGGAACACTATTCTCCTTAAGGAGACTTTGCAAGCCAGTCTGGCTGCCAGGTAAGGGGACTTATAGCTGCAATGCCCCTAAAATTCCACGGGGGAACACTATTCTCCTTAAGGAGACTTTGCAAGCCAGTCTGGCTGCCAGGTAAGGGGACTTATAGCTGCAATGCCCCTCTGGGAAATATTCAAATTGTCTCTCCAGTAAAGGAGACAAACTCTAGCACAGCGCCACCTATTGGAAGTAGCGATCCTAAAAGTCACAAGTGGATTTTCAACAATCCATTGCAATATGACTCAGGATATATAAGCCAGATCAGAATCCCAATTTGCAGACACGGTGTTTCGGGGTGCTTGCCCCTCGTCAGTGCAAAGTATGGGGGTGTCTGATCTGGCTCATGAGAAAGCTATGTGGGGACCACGGGGGAACACTATTCTCCTTAAGGAGACTTTGCAAGCCAGTCTGGCTGCCAGGTAAGGGGACTTATAGCTGCAATGCCCCTAAAATTCCACGGGGGAACACTATTCTCCTTAAGGAGACTTTGCAAGCCAGTCTGGCTGCCAGGTAAGGGGACTTATAGCTGCAATGCCCCTCTGGGAAATATTCAAATTGTCTCTCCAGTAAAGGAGACAAACTCTAGCACAGCGCCACCTATTGGAAGTAGCGATCCTAAAAGTCACAAGTGGATTTTCAACAATCCATTGCAATATGACTCAGGATATATAAGCCAGATCAGAATCCCAATTTGCAGACACGGTGTTTCGGGGTGCTTGCCCCTCGTCAGTGCAAAGTATGGGGGTGTCTGATCTGGCTCATGAGAAAGCTATGTGGGGACCACGGGGGAACACTATTCTCCTTAAGGAGACTTTGCAAGCCAGTCTGGCTGCCAGGTAAGGGGACTTATAGCTGCAATGCCCCTAAAATTCCACGGGGGAACACTATTCTCCTTAAGGAGACTTTGCAAGCCAGTCTGGCTGCCAGGTAAGGGGACTTATAGCTGCAATGCCCCTCTGGGAAATATTCAAATTGTCTCTCCAGTAAAGGAGACAAACTCTAGCACAGTGCCACCTATTGGAAGTAGCGATCCTAAAAGTCACAAGTGGATTTTCAACAATCCATTGCAATATGACTCAGGATATATAAGCCAGATCAGAATCCCAATTTGCAGACACGGTGTTTCGGGGTGCTTGCCCCTCGTCAGTGCAAAGTATGGGGGTGTCTGATCTGGCTCATGAGAAAGCTATGTGGGGACCACGGGGGAACACTATTCTCCTTAAGGAGACTTTGCAAGCCAGTCTGGCTGCCAGGTAAGGGGACTTATAGCTGCAATGCCCCTAAAATTCCACGGGGGAACACTATTCTCCTTAAGGAGACTTTGCAAGCCAGTCTGGCTGCCAGGTAAGGGGACTTATAGCTGCAATGCCCCTCTGGGAAATATTCAAATTGTCTCTCCAGTAAAGGAGACAAACTCTAGCACAGCGCCACCTATTGGAAGTAGCGATCCTAAAAGTCACAAGTGGATTTTCAACAATCCATTGCAATATGACTCAGGATATATAAGCCAGATCAGAATCCCAATTTGCAGACACGGTGTTTCGGGGTGCTTGCCCCTCGTCAGTGCAAAGTATGGGGGTGTCTGATCTGGCTCATGAGAAAGCTATGTGGGGACCACGGGGGAACACTATTCTCCTTAAGGAGACTTTGCAAGCCAGTCTGGCTGCCAGGTAAGGGGACTTATAGCTGCAATGCCCCTAAAATTCCACGGGGGAACACTATTCTCCTTAAGGAGACTTTGCAAGCCAGTCTGGCTGCCAGGTAAGGGGACTTATAGCTGCAATGCCCCTCTGGGAAATATTCAAATTGTCTCTCCAGTAAAGGAGACAAACTCTAGCACAGCGCCACCTATTGGAAGTAGCGATCCTAAAAGTCACAAGTGGATTTTCAACAATCCATTGCAATATGACTCAGGATATATAAGCCAGATCAGAATCCCAATTTGCAGACACGGTGTTTCGGGGTGCTTGCCCCTCGTCAGTGCAAAGTATGGGGGTGTCTGATCTGGCTCATGAGAAAGCTATGTGGGGACCACGGGGGAACACTATTCTCCTTAAGGAGACTTTGCAAGCCAGTCTGGCTGCCAGGTAAGGGGACTTATAGCTGCAATGCCCCTAAAATTCCACGGGGGAACACTATTCTCCTTAAGGAGACTTTGCAAGCCAGTCTGGCTGCCAGGTAAGGGGACTTATAGCTGCAATGCCCCTCTGGGAAATATTCAAATTGTCTCTCCAGTAAAGGAGACAAACTCTAGCACAGCGCCACCTATTGGAAGTAGCGATCCTAAAAGTCACAAGTGGATTTTCAACAATCCATTGCAATATGACTCAGGATATATAAGCCAGATCAGAATCCCAATTTGCAGACACGGTGTTTCGGGGTGCTTGCCCCTCGTCAGTGCAAAGTATGGGGGTGTCTGATCTGGCTCATGAGAAAGCTATGTGGGGACCACGGGGGAACACTATTCTCCTTAAGGAGACTTTGCAAGCCAGTCTGGCTGCCAGGTAAGGGGACTTATAGCTGCAATGCCCCTAAAATTCCACGGGGGAACACTATTCTCCTTAAGGAGACTTTGCAAGCCAGTCTGGCTGCCAGGTAAGGGGACTTATAGCTGCAATGCCCCTCTGGGAAATATTCAAATTGTCTCTCCAGTAAAGGAGACAAACTCTAGCACAGCGCCACCTATTGGAAGTAGCGATCCTAAAAGTCACAAGTGGATTTTCAACAATCCATTGCAATATGACTCAGGATATATAAGCCAGATCAGAATCCCAATTTGCAGACACGGTGTTTCGGGGTGCTTGCCCCTCGTCAGTGCAAAGTATGGGGGTGTCTGATCTGGCTCATGAGAAAGCTATGTGGGGACCACGGGGGAACACTATTCTCCTTAAGGAGACTTTGCAAGCCAGTCTGGCTGCCAGGTAAGGGGACTTATAGCTGCAATGCCCCTAAAATTCCACGGGGGAACACTATTCTCCTTAAGGAGACTTTGCAAGCCAGTCTGGCTGCCAGGTAAGGGGACTTATAGCTGCAATGCCCCTCTGGGAAATATTCAAATTGTCTCTCCAGTAAAGGAGACAAACTCTAGCACAGCGCCACCTATTGGAAGTAGCGATCCTAAAAGTCACAAGTGGATTTTCAACAATCCATTGCAATATGACTCAGGATATATAAGCCAGATCAGAATCCCAATTTGCAGACACGGTGTTTCGGGGTGCTTGCCCCTCGTCAGTGCAAAGTATGGGGGTGTCTGATCTGGCTCATGAGAAAGCTATGTGGGGACCACGGGGGAACACTATTCTCCTTAAGGAGACTTTGCAAGCCAGTCTGGCTGCCAGGTAAGGGGACTTATAGCTGCAATGCCCCTAAAATTCCACGGGGGAACACTATTCTCCTTAAGGAGACTTTGCAAGCCAGTCTGGCTGCCAGGTAAGGGGACTTATAGCTGCAATGCCCCTCTGGGAAATATTCAAATTGTCTCTCCAGTAAAGGAGACAAACTCTAGCACAGCGCCACCTATTGGAAGTAGCGATCCTAAAAGTCACAAGTGGATTTTCAACAATCCATTGCAATATGACTCAGGATATATAAGCCAGATCAGAATCCCAATTTGCAGACACGGTGTTTCGGGGTGCTTGCCCCTCGTCAGTGCAAAGTATGGGGGTGTCTGATCTGGCTCATGAGAAAGCTATGTGGGGACCACGGGGGAACACTATTCTCCTTAAGGAGACTTTGCAAGCCAGTCTGGCTGCCAGGTAAGGGGACTTATAGCTGCAATGCCCCTAAAATTCCACGGGGGAACACTATTCTCCTTAAGGAGACTTTGCAAGCCAGTCTGGCTGCCAGGTAAGGGGACTTATAGCTGCAATGCCCCTCTGGGAAATATTCAAATTGTCTCTCCAGTAAAGGAGACAAACTCTAGCACAGCGCCACCTATTGGAAGTAGCGATCCTAAAAGTCACAAGTGGATTTTCAACAATCCATTGCAATATGACTCAGGATATATAAGCCAGATCAGAATCCCAATTTGCAGACACGGTGTTTCGGGGTGCTTGCCCCTCGTCAGTGCAAAGTATGGGGGTGTCTGATCTGGCTCATGAGAAAGCTATGTGGGGACCACGGGGGAACACTATTCTCCTTAAGGAGACTTTGCAAGCCAGTCTGGCTGCCAGGTAAGGGGACTTATAGCTGCAATGCCCCTAAAATTCCACGGGGGAACACTATTCTCCTTAAGGAGACTTTGCAAGCCAGTCTGGCTGCCAGGTAAGGGGACTTATAGCTGCAATGCCCCTCTGGGAAATATTCAAATTGTCTCTCCAGTAAAGGAGACAAACTCTAGCACAGCGCCACCTATTGGAAGTAGCGATCCTAAAAGTCACAAGTGGATTTTCAACAATCCATTGCAATATGACTCAGGATATATAAGCCAGATCAGAATCCCAATTTGCAGACACGGTGTTTCGGGGTGCTTGCCCCTCGTCAGTGCAAAGTATGGGGGTGTCTGATCTGGCTCATGAGAAAGCTATGTGGGGACCACGGGGGAACACTATTCTCCTTAAGGAGACTTTGCAAGCCAGTCTGGCTGCCAGGTAAGGGGACTTATAGCTGCAATGCCCCTAAAATTCCACGGGGGAACACTATTCTCCTTAAGGAGACTTTGCAAGCCAGTCTGGCTGCCAGGTAAGGGGACTTATAGCTGCAATGCCCCTCTGGGAAATATTCAAATTGTCTCTCCAGTAAAGGAGACAAACTCTAGCACAGCGCCACCTATTGGAAGTAGCGATCCTAAAAGTCACAAGTGGATTTTCAACAATCCATTGCAATATGACTCAGGATATATAAGCCAGATCAGAATCCCAATTTGCAGACACGGTGTTTCGGGGTGCTTGCCCCTCGTCAGTGCAAAGTATGGGGGTGTCTGATCTGGCTCATGAGAAAGCTATGTGGGGACCACGGGGGAACACTATTCTCCTTAAGGAGACTTTGCAAGCCAGTCTGGCTGCCAGGTAAGGGGACTTATAGCTGCAATGCCCCTAAAATTCCACGGGGGAACACTATTCTCCTTAAGGAGACTTTGCAAGCCAGTCTGGCTGCCAGGTAAGGGGACTTATAGCTGCAATGCCCCTCTGGGAAATATTCAAATTGTCTCTCCAGTAAAGGAGACAAACTCTAGCACAGCGCCACCTATTGGAAGTAGCGATCCTAAAAGTCACAAGTGGATTTTCAACAATCCATTGCAATATGACTCAGGATATATAAGCCAGATCAGAATCCCAATTTGCAGACACGGTGTTTCGGGGTGCTTGCCCCTCGTCAGTGCAAAGTATGGGGGTGTCTGATCTGGCTCATGAGAAAGCTATGTGGGGACCACGGGGGAACACTATTCTCCTTAAGGAGACTTTGCAAGCCAGTCTGGCTGCCAGGTAAGGGGACTTATAGCTGCAATGCCCCTAAAATTCCACGGGGGAACACTATTCTCCTTAAGGAGACTTTGCAAGCCAGTCTGGCTGCCAGGTAAGGGGACTTATAGCTGCAATGCCCCTCTGGGAAATATTCAAATTGTCTCTCCAGTAAAGGAGACAAACTCTAGCACAGCGCCACCTATTGGAAGTAGCGATCCTAAAAGTCACAAGTGGATTTTCAACAATCCATTGCAATATGACTCAGGATATATAAGCCAGATCAGAATCCCAATTTGCAGACACGGTGTTTCGGGGTGCTTGCCCCTCGTCAGTGCAAAGTATGGGGGTGTCTGATCTGGCTCATGAGAAAGCTATGTGGGGACCACGGGGGAACACTATTCTCCTTAAGGAGACTTTGCAAGCCAGTCTGGCTGCCAGGTAAGGGGACTTATAGCTGCAATGCCCCTAAAATTCCACGGGGGAACACTATTCTCCTTAAGGAGACTTTGCAAGCCAGTCTGGCTGCCAGGTAAGGGGACTTATAGCTGCAATGCCCCTCTGGGAAATATTCAAATTGTCTCTCCAGTAAAGGAGACAAACTCTAGCACAGCGCCACCTATTGGAAGTAGCGATCCTAAAAGTCACAAGTGGATTTTCAACAATCCATTGCAATATGACTCAGGATATATAAGCCAGATCAGAATCCCAATTTGCAGACACGGTGTTTCGGGGTGCTTGCCCCTCGTCAGTGCAAAGTATGGGGGTGTCTGATCTGGCTCATGAGAAAGCTATGTGGGGACCACGGGGGAACACTATTCTCCTTAAGGAGACTTTGCAAGCCAGTCTGGCTGCCAGGTAAGGGGACTTATAGCTGCAATGCCCCTAAAATTCCACGGGGGAACACTATTCTCCTTAAGGAGACTTTGCAAGCCAGTCTGGCTGCCAGGTAAGGGGACTTATAGCTGCAATGCCCCTCTGGGAAATATTCAAATTGTCTCTCCAGTAAAGGAGACAAACTCTAGCACAGCGCCACCTATTGGAAGTAGCGATCCTAAAAGTCACAAGTGGATTTTCAACAATCCATTGCAATATGACTCAGGATATATAAGCCAGATCAGAATCCCAATTTGCAGACACGGTGTTTCGGGGTGCTTGCCCCTCGTCAGTGCAAAGTATGGGGGTGTCTGATCTGGCTCATGAGAAAGCTATGTGGGGACCACGGGGGAACACTATTCTCCTTAAGGAGACTTTGCAAGCCAGTCTGGCTGCCAGGTAAGGGGACTTATAGCTGCAATGCCCCTAAAATTCCACGGGGGAACACTATTCTCCTTAAGGAGACTTTGCAAGCCAGTCTGGCTGCCAGGTAAGGGGACTTATAGCTGCAATGCCCCTCTGGGAAATATTCAAATTGTCTCTCCAGTAAAGGAGACAAACTCTAGCACAGCGCCACCTATTGGAAGTAGCGATCCTAAAAGTCACAAGTGGATTTTCAACAATCCATTGCAATATGACTCAGGATATATAAGCCAGATCAGAATCCCAATTTGCAGACACGGTGTTTCGGGGTGCTTGCCCCTCGTCAGTGCAAAGTATGGGGGTGTCTGATCTGGCTCATGAGAAAGCTATGTGGGGACCACGGGGGAACACTATTCTCCTTAAGGAGACTTTGCAAGCCAGTCTGGCTGCCAGGTAAGGGGACTTATAGCTGCAATGCCCCTAAAATTCCACGGGGGAACACTATTCTCCTTAAGGAGACTTTGCAAGCCAGTCTGGCTGCCAGGTAAGGGGACTTATAGCTGCAATGCCCCTCTGGGAAATATTCAAATTGTCTCTCCAGTAAAGGAGACAAACTCTAGCACAGCGCCACCTATTGGAAGTAGCGATCCTAAAAGTCACAAGTGGATTTTCAACAATCCATTGCAATATGACTCAGGATATATAAGCCAGATCAGAATCCCAATTTGCAGACACGGTGTTTCGGGGTGCTTGCCCCTCGTCAGTGCAAAGTATGGGGGTGTCTGATCTGGCTCATGAGAAAGCTATGTGGGGACCACGGGGGAACACTATTCTCCTTAAGGAGACTTTGCAAGCCAGTCTGGCTGCCAGGTAAGGGGACTTATAGCTGCAATGCCCCTAAAATTCCACGGGGGAACACTATTCTCCTTAAGGAGACTTTGCAAGCCAGTCTGGCTGCCAGGTAAGGGGACTTATAGCTGCAATGCCCCTCTGGGAAATATTCAAATTGTCTCTCCAGTAAAGGAGACAAACTCTAGCACAGCGCCACCTATTGGAAGTAGCGATCCTAAAAGTCACAAGTGGATTTTCAACAATCCATTGCAATATGACTCAGGATATATAAGCCAGATCAGAATCCCAATTTGCAGACACGGTGTTTCGGGGTGCTTGCCCCTCGTCAGTGCAAAGTATGGGGGTGTCTGATCTGGCTCATGAGAAAGCTATGTGGGGACCACGGGGGAACACTATTCTCCTTAAGGAGACTTTGCAAGCCAGTCTGGCTGCCAGGTAAGGGGACTTATAGCTGCAATGCCCCTAAAATTCCACGGGGGAACACTATTCTCCTTAAGGAGACTTTGCAAGCCAGTCTGGCTGCCAGGTAAGGGGACTTATAGCTGCAATGCCCCTCTGGGAAATATTCAAATTGTCTCTCCAGTAAAGGAGACAAACTCTAGCACAGCGCCACCTATTGGAAGTAGCGATCCTAAAAGTCACAAGTGGATTTTCAACAATCCATTGCAATATGACTCAGGATATATAAGCCAGATCAGAATCCCAATTTGCAGACACGGTGTTTCGGGGTGCTTGCCCCTCGTCAGTGCAAAGTATGGGGGTGTCTGATCTGGCTCATGAGAAAGCTATGTGGGGACCACGGGGGAACACTATTCTCCTTAAGGAGACTTTGCAAGCCAGTCTGGCTGCCAGGTAAGGGGACTTATAGCTGCAATGCCCCTAAAATTCCACGGGGGAACACTATTCTCCTTAAGGAGACTTTGCAAGCCAGTCTGGCTGCCAGGTAAGGGGACTTATAGCTGCAATGCCCCTCTGGGAAATATTCAAATTGTCTCTCCAGTAAAGGAGACAAACTCTAGCACAGCGCCACCTATTGGAAGTAGCGATCCTAAAAGTCACAAGTGGATTTTCAACAATCCATTGCAATATGACTCAGGATATATAAGCCAGATCAGAATCCCAATTTGCAGACACGGTGTTTCGGGGTGCTTGCCCCTCGTCAGTGCAAAGTATGGGGGTGTCTGATCTGGCTCATGAGAAAGCTATGTGGGGACCACGGGGGAACACTATTCTCCTTAAGGAGACTTTGCAAGCCAGTCTGGCTGCCAGGTAAGGGGACTTATAGCTGCAATGCCCCTAAAATTCCACGGGGGAACACTATTCTCCTTAAGGAGACTTTGCAAGCCAGTCTGGCTGCCAGGTAAGGGGACTTATAGCTGCAATGCCCCTCTGGGAAATATTCAAATTGTCTCTCCAGTAAAGGAGACAAACTCTAGCACAGCGCCACCTATTGGAAGTAGCGATCCTAAAAGTCACAAGTGGATTTTCAACAATCCATTGCAATATGACTCAGGATATATAAGCCAGATCAGAATCCCAATTTGCAGACACGGTGTTTCGGGGTGCTTGCCCCTCGTCAGTGCAAAGTATGGGGGTGTCTGATCTGGCTCATGAGAAAGCTATGTGGGGACCACGGGGGAACACTATTCTCCTTAAGGAGACTTTGCAAGCCAGTCTGGCTGCCAGGTAAGGGGACTTATAGCTGCAATGCCCCTAAAATTCCACGGGGGAACACTATTCTCCTTAAGGAGACTTTGCAAGCCAGTCTGGCTGCCAGGTAAGGGGACTTATAGCTGCAATGCCCCTCTGGGAAATATTCAAATTGTCTCTCCAGTAAAGGAGACAAACTCTAGCACAGCGCCACCTATTGGAAGTAGCGATCCTAAAAGTCACAAGTGGATTTTCAACAATCCATTGCAATATGACTCAGGATATATAAGCCAGATCAGAATCCCAATTTGCAGACACGGTGTTTCGGGGTGCTTGCCCCTCGTCAGTGCAAAGTATGGGGGTGTCTGATCTGGCTCATGAGAAAGCTATGTGGGGACCACGGGGGAACACTATTCTCCTTAAGGAGACTTTGCAAGCCAGTCTGGCTGCCAGGTAAGGGGACTTATAGCTGCAATGCCCCTAAAATTCCACGGGGGAACACTATTCTCCTTAAGGAGACTTTGCAAGCCAGTCTGGCTGCCAGGTAAGGGGACTTATAGCTGCAATGCCCCTCTGGGAAATATTCAAATTGTCTCTCCAGTAAAGGAGACAAACTCTAGCACAGCGCCACCTATTGGAAGTAGCGATCCTAAAAGTCACAAGTGGATTTTCAACAATCCATTGCAATATGACTCAGGATATATAAGCCAGATCAGAATCCCAATTTGCAGACACGGTGTTTCGGGGTGCTTGCCCCTCGTCAGTGCAAAGTATGGGGGTGTCTGATCTGGCTCATGAGAAAGCTATGTGGGGACCACGGGGGAACACTATTCTCCTTAAGGAGACTTTGCAAGCCAGTCTGGCTGCCAGGTAAGGGGACTTATAGCTGCAATGCCCCTAAAATTCCACGGGGGAACACTATTCTCCTTAAGGAGACTTTGCAAGCCAGTCTGGCTGCCAGGTAAGGGGACTTATAGCTGCAATGCCCCTCTGGGAAATATTCAAATTGTCTCTCCAGTAAAGGAGACAAACTCTAGCACAGCGCCACCTATTGGAAGTAGCGATCCTAAAAGTCACAAGTGGATTTTCAACAATCCATTGCAATATGACTCAGGATATATAAGCCAGATCAGAATCCCAATTTGCAGACACGGTGTTTCGGGGTGCTTGCCCCTCGTCAGTGCAAAGTATGGGGGTGTCTGATCTGGCTCATGAGAAAGCTATGTGGGGACCACGGGGGAACACTATTCTCCTTAAGGAGACTTTGCAAGCCAGTCTGGCTGCCAGGTAAGGGGACTTATAGCTGCAATGCCCCTAAAATTCCACGGGGGAACACTATTCTCCTTAAGGAGACTTTGCAAGCCAGTCTGGCTGCCAGGTAAGGGGACTTATAGCTGCAATGCCCCTCTGGGAAATATTCAAATTGTCTCTCCAGTAAAGGAGACAAACTCTAGCACAGCGCCACCTATTGGAAGTAGCGATCCTAAAAGTCACAAGTGGATTTTCAACAATCCATTGCAATATGACTCAGGATATATAAGCCAGATCAGAATCCCAATTTGCAGACACGGTGTTTCGGGGTGCTTGCCCCTCGTCAGTGCAAAGTATGGGGGTGTCTGATCTGGCTCATGAGAAAGCTATGTGGGGACCACGGGGGAACACTATTCTCCTTAAGGAGACTTTGCAAGCCAGTCTGGCTGCCAGGTAAGGGGACTTATAGCTGCAATGCCCCTAAAATTCCACGGGGGAACACTATTCTCCTTAAGGAGACTTTGCAAGCCAGTCTGGCTGCCAGGTAAGGGGACTTATAGCTGCAATGCCCCTAAAATTCCACGGGGGAACACTATTCTCCTTAAGGAGACTTTGCAAGCCAGTCTGGCTGCCAGGTAAGGGGACTTATAGCTGCAATGCCCCTCTGGGAAATATTCAAATTGTCTCTCCAGTAAAGGAGACAAACTCTAGCACAGCGCCACCTATTGGAAGTAGCGATCCTAAAAGTCACAAGTGGATTTTCAACAATCCATTGCAATATGACTCAGGATATATAAGCCAGATCAGAATCCCAATTTGCAGACACGGTGTTTCGGGGTGCTTGCCCCTCGTCAGTGCAAAGTATGGGGGTGTCTGATCTGGCTCATGAGAAAGCTATGTGGGGACCACGGGGGAACACTATTCTCCTTAAGGAGACTTTGCAAGCCAGTCTGGCTGCCAGGTAAGGGGACTTATAGCTGCAATGCCCCTAAAATTCCACGGGGGAACACTATTCTCCTTAAGGAGACTTTGCAAGCCAGTCTGGCTGCCAGGTGAACATCAGACATTTAATTGTTTTTATGATACAATAATCAAGATATTTGGATAGAACATAAAATATTTATTGGAATACAACTTTAGAACACAAAAAAACTAATAAATTGTAAATATGTAATATATATATAATATATATATATATATATATATATATATATATATACAGTGTATATACACACACACAAGATATATATGTAATCTACTGTATATTACATAGTGTATTACATATTTACAATTTATTACAGTTTTTTGTGTTCTAAAGTTGTATTCCAATAAATATATTTTATGTTCTATCCAAATATCTTGATTATTGTATCATAAAAATTATTAAATGTCTGATGTTCACATACACATATTCATGTACTACAATAAATTTTTCACCTAACTATAAGCAATATATGTAGGAGTCGGAGTCGGAGCAAGAGAATTTGAGGAGTCGGAGTCGAAGGTTTGGCTTACCGACTCCACAGCCCTGGTTGATGGGGGTTTTTTTTCACCATTTTGTTTGGCGTTCAGTGTTTTCAGCTGATTTATCAATTGCACTTTTTAAGGCCTTTGACACGTGTGCCAGTTGTTATGTACACTAGTTATCCATTTTGGAAAACTTGACTTTTTCCAATGAAGTCACAAGCAGTCAAAGACAAAAAAAGTTTTTTTTTTTTTTTTTTTCTTTGCACAAAATTCAGGAACAGTGTGCAACTTTGAAGAATTTTGTGGGGAAAAAACCTAGCAGCAAATAACAGAAGAAAAGAAAAGTGACTTGGGCTATGTTGACATTTCTGCTTTTTTGCATCAGTCACCTGCGTTGCTTGACGCTTGTGACTGATGCGTTGTACAACGTGTGACAAAGAAATGGAATTCATTGTCATGAGAAAGTGGAGTCCGTTGTAAAACGAGAGAGAGAACAATCAGCTGATCGCTCTCAAAAGTCGGCCGCCGGGAGATTAGCTGATCGCTCAAAAGACGGCGGCCGGCTTGTGAGAACGATCAGCTGACATTACACTCTGCGTTCCTGTCGCCCGATGGTCCAACGTTCCACGACTGATCAGTCAGGTGGCAAATGCAGCGCAAGGGCATCATTCGCAATCCGCCGCTTATACAAGTCTATGGGTAACAACGGAATCACTAAAGGATTGTGTTGTTTATCAAGTGGCGGATTTTGACTGATCATAAACAACGGAAATGTGAACATAGCCTTAGGCGGGCTTTGCACGTTGCGACATCGCAAGCCGATGCTGTGATGCCGAGCGCGATAGTCCCTGCCCCCGTCGCAGCAGCGATATCCTTGTGATAGCTGCCGTAGCGAACATTATCGCTACGGCAGCTTCACATGGACTCACCCGCCCTGCGACGTCGCTCTGGCCGGCGACCCGCCTCCTTATTAAGGGGGCGGGTCGTGCGGCGTCACTGCGACGGCAGGCGGCCAATAGGAGCGGAGGGGCGAAGATGAGCGGGATGTAAACATCCCGCCCACCTCCTTCCTTCTGCATATCCTACGGAAGCCGCGGTGACGCCAGTAGGAGATGTTCCTCGCTCCTGCGACTTCACACACAGCGATGTGTGCTGCCGCAGTAGCGAGGAACAACATAGGACCGTCGCATCAGCGTAATTATGGATTACGCCGACTCTGCACCGATGATACGATTAACGAGCGCAAAAGCGTCGTAATCGTATCATCGAGCCTTTACACACTACGATGTCGCATGCGATGCCAGAAGTACGTCATTTTCAATTTGACCCCACCGACATTGCACCTGCGATGTCGTAGTGTGCAAAGCCCGCCTTGGAGGTTTTCCACTGCTTTTACATTGATGGCTTATTCATACTATAGGTCATAAAAATGTCTGATCAGTCGGAGTCCAACACTCGGCTCCTCCACCATTCAGCTGGTCAGTGCTGGCGGCAAGAAGCGTCTGGAAATGCTCAGTTCCGGAGCTGCCGCATCAACTGATAGCGGCCGGTACTGCACATCTGCCTCCTATGGCTTTGAATGGGATGTGGATGTGCACTACCCAGCCACCATCAGAAGATGGGGCAGCTCCGGAACTGAACCTTTCCTGCTGCTGCCGGCGACATCAAGAACAGCTGATCTGTGTGGGTGCTGGGTGTTGGACCTCGGCCCATCAGCTGTTGATGACCTATTCTAAGAAAAGGCCATAATTTTTAAAAGTGGTGTACAATCTCTCTTTAAAAGTAGTGTCTCCAGGTTTTTGCCACCTAATCTGAGAGCAGCATAATGTAGGGGCAGAGACCCTGATTCCAGTGGTGTTTCACTTACTGGGCTAGTTTATGTAGTTTTGGAAAAATCACTGTTTAATCAGCAGTTGATTATCATTACAGGACTACCTGGTCTGCTGCTAGGTAGTCCACCATATTCATGAGCTCTGTATAACTTCTGGATCTCCAGCAGCGAGAACATTTTGTTTTTATTAAAATGACAGTAAACAGCTCAGTAAGTGACACATCGCTGGAATCAGGCTCTGTCCCTACATTATGCTGCTCTCAAATGAGGAAGCAAACATCTGGTGACAATTCCCTTTAAGAAAGCTCGTATACAATGAATTGGGGCCGATGTTTCCACACTTGTATCTCCGCACTGTGGTCTGTATAAATGTCGGGTTCCTGATAAATTTTAGCTTTTTTATTCTATGTTCCGGCTCCAGGGTCTCCTTGATGTATAGTTAGTCTTTGATATTCAGCATCTCCACCAGCCTGCTTATTACACCCTGACTCTTCCTGATATAAGGAATCGGTGACCTCCGTATTTGATAATTCTGAGATTTACACGCGGATTTGATTATAAATGACAAGTATTAATTTACCATTCCTTAGCTACACGTGTGCATTGTTGTTGCCAAGGGAAATCATTAGCAGCATTAATGACTGTCACGGGGCGGGACTTTACAGCCGAGAGTGATGTCTATTCTCTTTGGAAAAGCCTGAGCCTATAGCTTTCTTGTAACAGTCTGCAATAATTGCACCATCTAAATCACGAGATCCCCCTGGGCCTGCAGAAGTCTGTGAGTCACCTGGAAGACAGTCCAGTGCGATCATTAGCCCAGGCTCTCCTCGTACAGCGGGTGTGCAGGACGCCCTCTCCCCTCGCCGGGCACCGCGCACCTTTATATCCAGCCACTGCCCTCTTTAACTCCATTTATTCTCAACTCCACAGGCGTTCAGGCGGAAGGCCCTCAACCTTTTCCAACATGGATTTTCTTGACCGGAATATCAACTTAGATGCCCTCCTAAAGTTCTCACACATGTAAGTATTTTGCTTTGCTATCATTGGGTTTGTATCGCAGAAGTTTGGGGGGTGTATTTGAAAAAATGTTGTCTCCTCTGCATCACGATTAAGAGTACTATACGCACGTGAAATGCGTTGCGAGATGGAGATAGTCTAGTGTCTGAGGGATGTGTACCCACGCGTGAAATTTTGTCTGCAATGCCATCTATATCGATTCATTAAGGAAGACTCCTCGTGTGTTTAGAGCTGGATTCCTGCTTTATTCTTTGTCTTTTGAAGGCGATTTAAGGATTGATATCAGGTTGCAGTGACGGGAGTGTTACATCACCTGCTGTGGGGCATTACATCACGCTATACAGGGGTGTAATATTTTCCGTGTCTTGCTACAATTTGGGCTTCTACAAGTCTTTAGTCCTTTAAGGCGTTTGTGGCACAATTTATTTTTTTGCTTTGATCCACTCTGGCATGGTTATTCCAGCAGGCCCTGACACAACTCCTTTTTAATTTACTTTTTTTTTTTTTTTTTTTTTTATTTTAGAAAGGTTTACTAAATCAGAAATTGAGTGCTCTTGCATGGCATTCAATATTAGGTTAGTCATTGAGTTAAAGCACCACTCCAGCATTTCTTTATTTCACCTCTGGAGTGGAGCTTTAAATTGAACTCCCCTGCACCATCTTATACTCACCTGCTGCCGCCTTCTTCTATTATTGCCGCCACTCTGGTCTGTTTCTGGCAATTTGTGACGTGTCGGCTTCTCCAATGTGTCATGGAGTGCGCCGCAGGTCATAACTCTATACAAGTCTATGAGAGCCTCGTTCTGGCTCTCATAGACTTGTATTGAGAACTTGTGATGTAACGTCTGACTTCCAGTCAGTCAGAAGTTACGGCTCGAGATGGCTTTGCAGGTCCAGAGCTACACTGAAAAATTGATGAAAATGCTGTAAGTATTAGATGAGGAAGGCGGCTTAGATTTAAAGAAGCACTCCAGCGGTGAAAACAAAACGCAGATACTTTTAAAATGATTGTGAGCTGGTGGTTGTAGATAAAGTCCATATCTGTATTTTTTTTTACTCCTACAAAAGAGAGAAAAGTTCAACCCGGTTTATTCAGTTAATCATTGCCTGTAAAACCTGATTTTGTAACAGTGATTGCAATGTATTGCACAATGTTTATGAATACAATGCAATTTGATTTTTATGCAATCACCGTAATATAAGTAGCTGTTATACAGCATATTAGTAAGGGCACACCTAATCGGACCGAAAAAACAATCAGCATGCTGCGGGTAGAAGCTGATTAATTTTCACACGCACCCATACAAGTCTATGGGTGCTAGAGAATCATCACATTATACTCACATTACAGCGGAGTGCAGTGCGATATACGCATCGGCTGATAATGGAGATAGGGGGGGGGGGATTAATCCCTCCCTCTCCTCCACAGCTGTGCTCCGATCGCAGAATCTTATCTCAGTGGCATTGCACTCGGCTTACATTCCAGCAGAGCGGGAGCAGAGTATCATGCGATGCACTCGCAGTTGTGCTCATGTGGCCCCAGGCTATTTGTGAGCAGGGATTGGCCATTATATAATGTGGTCGGTATACTGGTATAAATACGGTAATCCTGTAATTTTCTTTAAAAAGTGTATTAGCATGGCGCCGTATTAAAGTGCTCGAGCTCTTGTTTCTAGACGGGTCAAGTTTGAAATGTCCATCCTGGGCCCCTGAAACTGTCATCCGCCAAGTTAGAGGACTTGTCACTACAGGAAAAGTGGGCAGTTTTTGCTTCCTTGAGTATTCTGCTCTGTGTTCTTTTCAAATCCACCTTGTCATCCAAATATATGGGGTTTTTGTTTTTTTGTTTTTTTTAATTCAGTGCTAATTTTTATGATTTTTGCCAAAAAACACAATTTATAAAATGTGTTACTCACAGGTTTATAATTCAAAGCAACCTAAAAACCCAGAAAACCTAGCACAAAATAAATATTCACAAATCTCTGGAACCATATGGCCCCATGCGCATGCTGCAGTTCTTGGTGCAGTTTTGTGGTGACTAAACGGCACGTTTTTCCTTCCCCAGCAAAGTCTGGGATTTCAGATTTGCTACACACGTTGCTTTTTTTTTTTTTCTTTAGCTGTAGTTTTGTGCTGATCACAATCACAATGCTGCAGCATGTCAATTCTTTTTGCGTTCTTCATCCATTGGTGTTAAAAAGCAAAACGCATTGATCAGAAACGCATGCTTGTTTAATGTTTTTGGGGGTTTTTGCCACAAGATGCATTTTTGTGGCCACAGGGTGCAGTTTTGCGGTGAACACAACTGCAGCGTGCGGACACGGCCTACGGCAGTTTTTTTTTTTTGTTTTTTTTTTTTTGTTTTTTTTTTAAACGACAAAGCGGAATACTCATGGGAGCATGTCTGATTCTTAAGGCCGCTTTACACGCTGCAACATCGCTGCCGGAGGACGCAGGAGCGTTGTTGTTCATCGTTCCCGGGGTGTCACACGTAGCGATGTGTGCTGCCTCGGGAACGATGAGCAACCTATGTCCAGAATGACCAACGAGATTTTGAAAATGAACGACGTGTCAACGATTAGGTGAGTATTTCTGATCGTTGGCACTCGTTCGTAGGTGTCACACGCAACGACCTCGCTAACAACGCCGGATGTGCGTCACAAATTCCGTGATTCTGACGACATATCGTTAGATACGTCGTTGCTTGTAAAGCAGCCTTTAGTCTTTAAAGTTCCCTTTAATATGGAAGCCATGTGAGGGTTCTCAGCCAGTCAGTAAGCCGGTGGCTGCCCACATATGAAGATGCCCATACACCTCTATCTCTCGCCATTCTTACCACCACACTGCAGAGCCTATGTGTGAAATCCATGGAAGAGCGGCAGTACGCTCCGACCACACATCGGTTTATCTCTTGTGCTGACAAATAATTCACCATGTTGAAATGTTTGTTCTTAACTGTGTATGGGCACATTAAAAGGGATTTTCCTAATCAAATCGCTCACAACTCAGGTCTGCAGGTCTGTCCCATGTAGACAGCACAGACTAGTGATTGACTGCAGCATTGCTGACGTGCCATCACTGACTGTTGCAGCAATTACTGGAGCAGTGGTGGAAATGCAGCCCTGGACCTGGGGAGGGTGAGAACTGGCTTCTTTTATTTTTAATATGTGGACAAGTATTTTAGATAGAAAGTTGAAACTGGGAAAACGCCTTGTTCAGGCTTTCCTGAACATAGGAAATATGTTACTGATTATTGTGATTAATTCCCAATTTAACCCTTTTGTTCCGTCTGTTTCATTGCAGTTCCCATTCCACACAGCAGCACTTGAAGCGAGTGTACAGCAGCTTTGCCCTGTGCATGCTGGTAGCTGCCGCCGGTGCTTATGCAAATGTGGTGTTCGGGTTCCTGCAGGTGGGTGATAGCAATAAATTATCGTTTCATACCATTGCACATATACAAGGAGACAGGAGGAAATCCTATGTCACTTGTTGCAGTACAGTATAAAGTGCTGCTGACAGCATTATTTTTTGGGGGGGTGTTTGCTTTGGGCAGCACGGTGGCTCAGTGGTTAGCACTGTAGCCTTGCAGCGCTGGGGTCCTGGGTTAGAATCCCACCAAGGACAACATCTGCAAGGAGTTTGTATGTTCTCCCCGTGTTTGCGTGGGTTTCCTCTGGGTACTCCGGTTTCCTCCCACACCCCAAAGACCTAGTGATGGGGGATTTAGATTGAGCCCCAATGGGGACAGTGTTCCTGATGTATGTAAAGCGCTGTGGAATATGTTAGCGCTATCTAAAAATAAAGATTTATTGTTTTATTTTGCTGAGGGTGCATTCAAGTGGATTTATAAAAGGGTCCATATAGGTTTTGCACAATTTAAAAAAAAAAAAAAAAACCCAGAACATGTATGGCATGGACACATACTCATGCAGCTGATGTGTTGGGTTCTGTGTCTGCTGTGTAAAGCCTGGTGTAATCTTAGCGCTGCCGTTTCTGCCCACTTTTGCCGCTGTTCTTAGTTCTATAAACAAGTTGTGCCGCGATTCTCTGTTACTCCCTCTCTGCCCCCTTATTGCAAGGGGAACGCTAATAATGACAGCCTGTATTCTCTGGGTGGAGAGCTGGGGTGGGGGGAGGGCACATTGTCAGGATCCCAGACATCACAAAGCTGATATTTCCAGCAGCAGCATGGCCAGGTGACCTGTATCCAGCGCACGGCTGCTGCGTGGGCCACATGTTAGTACATGGCTTCATTTTGAGTTGTTGATTGAAGGAAAGGTATAATCATTTTAATACTCTGAAGGGTAGACAAAGTGAAGATGGACAAAATGCGCAGACATAGTGGGGGGCACAGTGGGGTACATGGTGCTTCTAGAGATGATCAGCAGCTTCATATATGGTCACACTTTGACTGCATTTGTGTAATGGTGAAGTGTTATATATCACATTTAATCTTTCAATACAGGGCAACTTCCTGACCTTTGCGGGCACACTGGGCACCATGCTATGGCTGATGTTTACCCCTCACAGCTATGAGAATGAGAAGAAGCGCCTGGGAATCTTATCTGCTTTTGCCTTTTTCTCTGGTGAGCATTTCTAGCACAGATTTCCAGCCGAGTCCACTGATGGAAGGTGCAGCAGCTTCGCTTGGAGTCCTAGCATCAGCATGCCTGAATTAATGCCAGAATGTAACCTCTACCCAGCACATTCTTGTCACACATTTAGCCTCTCATAAATTTGATAAATGACATTTCCATTAATCAACTAAAGCTCAGGCTCATTTTGCTAAGTGATAATGATAGCTCAAATAAACCTTTTGATTTAAAAAGAATGTATCATCCAAAAATATATAATTTTTTTTATTTTTTTATTAGAAGGATGTCTAGTACATTAGATATTGATTGCCTATTCTTAAAGGGAATCGCATAGCTGTTACATGCTGCTCGAGCCATGGCTTCCTGAATTGGGCACTGGCTATGTGAATTCAGGCATGTTTGTTTGACTCTGAAACACTGCGGCAAACATACACAGCTGAGGTCATACAGCTGGTGTCTGATACTTACTTCCCTTTTAAAAGGAATCATTCAGCAGGTTTTTGCTCCCTCATCTGAGAGCAGCATAATACAGAGACCCTGATTCCAGTGATGTGTCACTCACTGAGCTGTTTGCTGCCATTTTAATAAAAATCAATGTTTTTTCTGCTGCAGATCTAGCAGTTATACAGAGCTCATGAATATGCTGGACACCAAGTAGTCCTCTAATGATGATCTACTGCTGATTAAACAGTGATTTTTATCAAAACTACGCTAAGCAGCCCAGTAAGCGACACATCGCTGGAATCAGGATCTCTGTCACTACATTTTGCTGCTCTAAGGTTAGGTGGCAAAAACCTGGTGACAGTCCCTTTTTAAGATGTCTCATTTAAAGGGGTTTTCTAATACTCTGATAACCCCTTTTCAATCAGTCTGTTTCCCATTGTAAAATAATAGCGCTTGTAATCACCTCTGGGTCCATTCCAGTGGTGTCGGCACAGCCTCTCCTGCATTATGTTTATCTTTTAACCTTTTTTAAAAATATACCTTAATGGAAATTCATGATGTTAATGTCCATTTTGTCTTCCAGGTTGTGGCTTGGGTCCCATCTTAAACCTATGTATTGCAGTTAACCCCAGGTATTGGCATGTTAAAAAGTAGTGTTTTTTGAAATTCTTATTTTAGTAGGCGGGGGAAGCGGGTGTGCTCCACTTTATTTTCACATTTCCATTAGTAAGTAAAGCAGTAATATTGGGTGTGCGCATTTAACAGCCGCTTGTAGTTTCTGCAATGAAGGCTGATCAGATGACGCACATTTAGATTAAAGTGTCTGACCCCAAGATCCCCTCGTTTCTACGTGTGGCCCATAAGCAGATCTCCTCATCATCCTTGTTTGCAGGTTGTTGTTGCTTAGTGTTTAGATTTCCAGTTGATGAAAAAATATTCTTTGGTTTGGGACAAATCTACATTTTCAAAGCCGGGGTCACTCAATGGTGTTTCCGTTTTTTATTTTCTTTTTACATTGGTAGCGAGATGTTCCTATTCTGCGACATCTCCTATCGCACTGTAATCTAGAGCAAACCCCCCCCCCAAATTTTTTTTATAATGCTATGATATGCTGATAAGCATGTAACATTGTGGCTCTGACTAGTTTTAAGACGTTCAGGGGTTAACACTGTTACTTTGAAGATTAAGTACCCTTCTAAAACTGATATATTTTGGGATACATGGTGCATTTGAGCCTGACAGTGCAGTTTAAAATGCTATATTGGTCAATAAAATGCTCCACTCATGTGATCATACAATCTGGTCTCCCCACAGCATCATTCCTACCGCTTTCTTGGGCACAGCCGTGATCTTCACCTGCTTCACACTAAGTGCCCTGTATTCCAGAAATCGCAGCTTCCTTTTCCTGGGAGGTAAGTGTTATTCTTCTGTGGCACCTCAGTGAAGTAGATGGTAGGGGTTGTTCACTTGGGACAACTAACACTTATTAGACCATATGCAAAACACAAACAGTCTCTCTTTTGAGACCTTCTGTGTTAATGTTAACTATGAGAATTCATTTGCTGTTAAAGGCTAACCTGCCATGTAAAAAAGGGTTAATCTGCAGGTTTATTGGGGTCTGACAATGTGCGGCCGTCGCACTGAGCCCCGCTGCCATGTGGAAGCTAACTTTTTTTCCTCCCAGCAACCTAGGTTTTATTCATAGGAACGTGGCTGGTTCAGTCACTGCTCTGCGCATAGTGAGTGGTTGCTGTAACTTGGCTCCCGGTACCGTCAGACAGCCCGCTCTCTACAGCTGTCAGTGCTGGGCCGTGGTTACAGTGGCCCCTCGCTATGCTGAGTGACTGAAACCATGCCAGACGTGTCCCTATGACTGAAAGCTCCTGGCTGCCAGGAGTAATAAGGTTAATTTCCTCCTGGCAGTGGAGCACAGTGCGGCATCCTTTTAGAACGCTATTAACGTTTAGATTAATCCAACTGTTCAAGTTAATAGTGTTGTTACATTTCAGGTTCCCTTTAAGCTGGTCATATGCATATAAATATTGCTATGGTCTGATCCTTCTTTTTTATTTTATTTATTGATTTATTTTTTCTTTCTTCACCATCTGAACACTACCACACAGTTTGCTGGAGGGGTCTAATTGTCCTGTAGAAGATTCATATTTGCTGTCTCTGTAATGCAGGACAGGGCAGGTCCTATATGTAACCAGTCTCTGGCCAAGAGATGAGCATCTGGAGCAGGGGACCCCCTATACTCAGAATTTTCTAACGGAGCATTTGAACTTTATTTTTTTTTTCAACACTTGATAACCCCTTTAAGAACCTAGTGTTGGTTATAATAATAATAATAATAATAATTTTATTCATTTATATAGCGCTATTAATTCCACAGCGCTTCACATACATTGGCAACACTGTCCCCATTGGGGCTCACAATCTAGAGTCCCTATCTGTATGTCTTTGGAGTGTGGGAGGAAACCGGAGTACCCGGAGGAAACCCACGCAAACACGGGGAGAACATACAAACTCCTTGCAGATGGTGTCCTTGGTGGGATTTGAACCCAGGACTCCAGCGCTGCAAGACTGCAGTGCTACCCACTGAGCCACCGTGCCGCCCAGGTTGTATATATATCTGTTGAATGTCGAGACTGTTCTGTAGTAAATTTACACGCCATGCCTTATTGACCTCTCCTCAGGTATTCTGATGTCTGCTCTGAGCCTCCTTACCATCTCTTCCTTGGTGAATATCTTCATTGGATCAGTTTTTCTGTTCAAAGTAAGTAACACTATTGCTGAGAGATCATATTTGACCTAGTGGGATGGTACAGTCTTGTCTGGATAGATTATCTATTATTCATGGTGGAAAAGTACTTTGCTTGTTAATACTGAAACCTGCCCGTTAGTTAAATGAGTTGTAACCATTACAATTTATAGCTTTGCCAGAATGCAAATACTAATTCTATAAATACACTCCATATGTTTATTTCAGATGCACATGTACGTTGGTTTGCTGGTTATGTGTGGATTTGTTCTATTTGACACTCAACTCATTATCGATAAAGCTGAGAAGGGAGATAAAGATTATGTATGGTAAGACATGACCCTATTTACATGTCACTAACCGTTTCTTTACAATAAAATTGGGCAAATAGTCTTTAGTATGGCTTTAATCAGGTTCAGAGGGTCTGATAATAGTAAATTAATTTCATATGATCCGTAATGGACTTGCTCTCTAACAAGGGTGGGGAACTACGTCACAGGAGGGGCTGGGGGGGGGCATGTACGTCACAGGAGGGGCTGGGGGGGGCATGTACGTCACAGGAAGGGCTGGGGGGGCATGTACGTCACAGGAGGGGCTGGGGGGGGCATGCACGTCACAGGAGGGGCTGGGGGGGCATGTACGTCACAGGAGGGGCTGGGGGGGGCATGTACGTCACAGGAGGGGCTGGGGGGGCACGTACGTCACAGGAGGAGCTGGGGGGGCACGTACGTCACAGGAGGAGCTGGGGGGGCATGTACGTCACAGGAGGGGCTGGGGGGGGCATGTACGTCACAGGAGGGACTGGGGGGGCATGTACGTCACAGGAGGGGCTGGGGGGGGGCATGTACGTCACAGGAGGGACTGGGGGGGCATGTACGTCACAGGAGGGGCTGGGGGGGGCATGTACGTCACAGGAGGGGCTGGGGGGGCATGTACGTCACAGGAGGGGCTGGGGGGGCATGTACGTCACAGGAGGGGCTGGGGTGGCATGTACGTCACAGGAGGGGCTGGGGGGCATGTACGTCACAGGAGGGGCTGGGGGGGGCATGTATGTCACAGGAGGGGCTGGGGGGGCATGTACGTCACAGGAGGGACTGGGGGGGCATGTACGTCACAGGAGGGACTGGGGGGGCATGTACGTCACAGGAGGGGCTGGGGGGGCATGTACGTCACAGGAGGGGCTGGGGGGGCATGTACGTCACAGGAGGGGCTGGGGGGGCATGTACGTCACAGGAGGGGCTGGGGGGGCATGTACGTCACAGGAGGGGCTGGGGGGGCATGTACGTCACAGGAGGGGCTGGGGGGGCATGTACGTCACAGGAGGGGCTGGGGGGCATGTACGTCACAGGAGGGGCTGGGGGGCATGTACGTCACAGGAGGGGCTAGGGGGGGCATGTACGTCACAGGAGGGGCTAGGGGGGCATGTACGTCACAGGAGGGGCTGGGGGGGGCATGTACGTCACAGGAGGGGCTGGGGGGGGCATGTACGTCACAGGAGGGGCTGGGGGGGGCATGTACGTCACAGGAGGGGCTGGGGGGGGCATGTACGTCACAGGAGGGGCTGGGGGGGGCATGTACGTCACAGGAGGGGCTGGGGGGGGCATGTACGTCACAGGAGGGGCTGGGGGGGGCATAGACCTCACAGGAGACCCCACCCACAAAGTAGATCCTCACACTGGCATTGGCCAGCCTAAGGACGTAATCCTGGAAGGAGCCCATACATTCTAGGCTCAACCGTAGATGCGTCTCAGCATTCAGCATTGAATGCGCCGTACAGGATTTAAAGGGCCAGCAGTCAGCAAGATGTGGCTGCCGCCTGAGCACTGTGGTTCCTGGGAATCTGACCAGGGGGCCGCAGAAAAGGTAGTCGCGGGCCGGTGGTTGCCCACCCCTGCTCTATAAGGTCTATTTGAGTCTATGGAGAGGGAGGGTGAATCAGTGAGATGGGCAAACAGATGGTATTTATAGTAAGCTTTTATTTCACTGCACTAAGAGATAAGTGAGCGAGATATAGCAGCTAATATCTACCCAGCAGCTCAGACAACAGAAAATTAGAGGTTGCAAAGGGCAAAATTGGTACAAAATTCAAGTAAAGGCAATTAAAGCCATATAATGTCCAGAAATACTGCTATTCCTCTTGTACACACTCAACAGATTCACTTTAACAGCTGTACTCTACTATTGTTATTGTAACATATAGTTTTTAAAGAGAATATGGGTATTGTGTGTTTTTAATTGTTTTGTTTTTTTCCCTCTTTAAAGGCACTGTGTAGACCTGTTTCTTGATTTCATCACCATCTTCAGGAAACTCATGATAATCTTGGCTATGAATGAGAAGGTATGGAGTCTTTAGCAGTTCTCACTTATTAGCTTAAAGGGTTATTGCCATCTTAAATAGTGATTGCATATTGGTAGGCTCTGATCTGAGGCCCTGATGAGTCCTATGAATAAAGGGGTGAGGTAGAGCTGCGTTGTCTGTCCCGTGTCTACCCTCTAGAGCTGCACCCGTGCCATTACTTAATTTGGATTAGCTATAATTTTGTGCAAAATGTTGTATAGTACATAATTGTTTCCAATAAACCGCATGTCTTCCGGGCCTTTCTGCACTGCTTGCAGCGATGGTTCACATCCACCCTCTCCTTCATTTTTTGGAAAGTCTGTTGTTAAGGAGGTGCTGTGAAGGCCCGGAAGGCAGACCACCATTTACCATAAAATGATAACCTATCTAGTGGTGGTAATATTCCTTTAAACATTTTTAGTATGGCATTATTTAAAAAAGAGAAGTTTTTAACACTTGGTGTGTTGTTTTTTTTTTTTTTGTTTTTTTTTTTTTAAATCTAGTCTTTTTTTGGGCCTAGAAATAATTAAAGGGGTTTCCCCACGATCAAAGTTAATTTTAAATTTACCCAATAGATCTTGAAATAATAATTTCGACCATTGGATGTTTTAAAAATAAAAAATTCCTGTGCTGAGATCTTATACATGTGTCCCTGTTGTGTACTGTGTAATGGCCGTGTCTGACCGTACAGGGACATGGTCTGATCATACCACATCTCCTGGGCCAGGGAGGATGCAAAAGAGTATAAAGACATTACAGCACGGTATCATAGCTGATTCTTCCTGTGAGGTAAAACTGCCTTTGTTTTTTGTTTTACTTCAAAGAATTATGTCTGCATACTTCTTCTTTTTTTTTTTTTAACTTCCCTGCCCAGGAGATGTGCTATGATCAGATCATGTCCTTGTACGGTCAGACACAGCCATTACACAGTACATGGCAGAGGCACATATAGAAGTTTTTATCAGCACAGGAACTTATTTTTTTTTATTACATATTTTTTTGGCATATCCAGTTATGGAACTTATCATTTTAATCAATAGATCTTGGAATAATACTCTTTGTTCGTGGGAAACCCTAGACCTTGTTGTGGATAGCTAGTGTAATAATGGTTATTGATTCTCTTTTTCTAGGATAAGAAGAAGGAGAGAAAATAAGCAGCCGGGAACCCATTAACTTACTGATGCCATTTTTTTTTCTTTTACTTTTTTTCTTTTCGTCTTTTTTTGTTGGCTCTGTGTTCCATGGTGTAATGAAACGCTTAGGATAAACGCCTGTGTATGTTTTTGTACTTCCTTTTTTTTTTTCCCTCTTTCTTAGTTCTTTTTAATATTTGCCTGTCTTATGAGATTTATTTCCATTGTTTTTGTTTTTTCTTGTGCTTAAAGCTTCATATCAGTTTTATTGTCATGATGCACAAAAATTGGAATATAACAGATGACATTGGTTTTTTTAAATGCATATTTGAGGCACAATATTTCTCAGCAAGTCTCATTGGAAGGCAAAATTGACCCGTTTTTGCTGGAATTTATGCATCATCTGTAAGTTGCTGTTCTAAATCCCTATTGTATCTGACATAGAGCTTCACATATGGCACATTGAATACTCATGAGTTTTGACCGAGGTGGGTTTAGCTTTTCCAGTTGTGCACTACTGTTCTCTTGCGCTTTCAATGATCAGACAAGTAAGGATTTCCCACCAGGACCACAGACATGTGCAGGGTATTACAACTTTACTGGAATTGAATGATTTCTTTTTGCTGAGAGCAGTCTCTTTTGGACTTAGTTTAACCCTTTGTGCTACTAGCTTTTTAACCACTTGCACTAACAGTCGATAATTTTGGTGCTCCCTTCTAAAAAAAATTAAAAATGGGTCTGGTAAAGGATCTGTCACTTCGCTGTGTGCGTTCTTGGCTGAAACAGTCGTTCAAACCTGATTTTGTAAAAGCTGTATTTACTCCTCTGCTTTCTGCCAAATCTTGTGTTTATTCAACAATTAAGGTGCCATCCCATGAAGGAAGTAGGAATGATTTAAGCACTGTATAAATATTAGAGCTAAAAGATCTGTACAGTCCCTCCTCCCCTTGACATCATTGATATCTAGGCATTGCCAGCTTGCCGGGATCACGTGTCCTAACATTGAAGATCTCAAGACACAAAACCCATTTGTGTCCTCGCTTATTATGTAAGAAGGCAAATCCAAATGAAACCCCTGCACAAAAAGTATTGATAAGCTGTAATTCCATGTAGTCTTAGGTTTCGTAGACAGGCTTTAGGAGTAGTAGGTAACAACTGTTTCAGTGTAAGTGTATTGTATAGATGAAGTCCATCCTCTACTGTCTGGATCTGTAAGCTCGCAGTACTTGCCCAGATCTTCACATTTTATCCAAAAGTGACGGGGTTCTGATTTGGAAATTCATTCTCTTTGATGAAATGACAGATCTGGCCAAGCTTTTCCTCAGGCCTATTGGCTGGATTTCTGCAAGTTCCATCTTTGCCGTGAATGGAATATGGCAACCTCTCTTCTCTCCTTGTTTTCCATCCTTTTTAATAATGATCCTCCATTTGAGAGAATACTCATTGGGTAAGGAGATAGAATTTGTCAGTACATACTGCGGTGATGGCATTACAGTACGTTCAGTCACCCTCATATTGTCATCAAGGTAATCCACTTCAAAGCATTTCTTATGACTTTTCAAAGGTGTAACCAGTTAGCAGTTTAAGGTCTAAGACTTTGTGCAGGAGGTTGGATTAAAGTGTTACTTTCCTCTGCTGTCCCTACCCAACCTTTGTCCTCACCCCTGCATGCTTTTAGGGATACGGTAAGCTGCTTTAGAAACAGTGCCAAGAAGTTCGTTGAATAAAGAAGAAAATTCTATGTGAAAATGTATAACATGTTTTCAAAATAACTTTATTTTCTAGTGCAGTGATTTGACATAACTCTGACTGTGAACACAGTGGAACTTTTTGATTAATATACCAAACTATGGATTAATTTGTACAAATTCTTAAAAGTACTAAAATAAAAATTACTGAACTCCTCACGCGTCATCTTTATTGAATAGAAGTCTGTTGTTTGTTTATTTTTTCCAAGTTTGATTTGGGGGTGGGTTTTCCACTTTTGGTGACTGATTCTGGTGAGCCGTTTTATGCTATGACATATTAAGCCCTTAACAACCACAGCAGGCAGTTATATTACGTCCTAGCGGTCATTGTGTTACTGCCCGCGGTCTGCTGCCGGCAGCTTGCTGCGATCGGAGCACATCTCAGATGATTTTCACAGCTGAGATGTGTGCCTGCCAGGCACAAGCAGAATAGTTATCTGCTTGTACCGTTTAACCCCTTAAATGGCGCTGTTAATGTGTCTCAACGCCATTATAACGGCATCGGAGGTAAACATGTACTTACCGGCCGATACCGGAAGTCACATGACGTGATCACGTGACATCTGGTGGTTGTCATGGTAGCACAGGGTCATGTGATAACTCCTGTAGCTCACATGAATTACTTTCGATTTTACCCGGCCCGGAGCTGGGTGATGCAGAAAATGAGCATATCTGCTGTTTACAGCTGTATAGTTGTGATCTGCAGATATGGCAGAGCGATTGGATTGTTGCTCCATATAGCCCCCTAGGGGGACTAGTAAAATTAAAAAAGTTAAAAAAAAAAACCTCAAAAAATATCGTAAAAGTTAAAATTACCCCCCTTTTTGCCCCATTGAAAATTAAAGGGTTAAAAAATAAACACATTTGGTATTGCCGCTTTCAGAAACTCCTGATCTATCAAAATATAAAATTAATCTGATCAGTAAATGGCGTAAAAAAAACTCCAAACGCCAAAATTACAGATTTTGGTCGCCATGAATTTTGCGCAAAAGCAATAACAGGTGATCAAAATGTAGCATCTGCAAAAAAATGGTAGTTACAAAAACGGCAGCCTGAGACGCAAAAAATAAGCAGTCACTGAGCCATAGATCCCGAAAAATGAGAACGTGTCTGGTCATGGAATATGGCGTAAAACGTGCGCCACTTTTTTCAGACAAACTTCAGATTTTTATTTTTTTTTAACCCCTTTATATAAAAGTAAACCTATACATGTTTGGTGTCTGTGATGCCTCAGGTCAGTGCAAGTTCACCCACACATCAGTTTACCACATAGTGAACACAGTGAGTAAAATATCTCAAAAACAATAGTGCTATCACACTTTTTTTTTTTTTTTTGCAATTTTTCCGCATTTGGAATTTTTTTGCCGTTTTCCAGTACAGTATATGGTAAAACATATGGTTTAATTTAAAAGTACAGCTCGTTCCGCAAAAAATTAGCCCTCGCATGACCATATTGACTGAAAAATAAAAAAAGTTACGTCTCTCGGAAGAAGAATGGTGAAAAAAAAAACGGAAAGCGAAAAATCGGCCAGTCGTGAAGGGGTTAATGGTCTTTCAGTTTGTTCTGAGTCTACAATGTTATCACTGTACATATAAATTACTGGGCATTTGACTAGGCACACAATTCAGGAAAGTGAGAGTAGTGATTAGAGCAGCTGAGGGATGGGGAAAGAGGTGAGTAGGTAACTGCTTTAGGCTATGTGCGCACGTTGCAGATTTGTGGTGACCACAAAGATGCATGTTTTTGGTCCCAAAAAAAACCCTCCCTTGGCATGCATTTCTTTCTGCGTTTTACAGCGTTTTTGCCCAGTGCGTTTTTAAGTCAAATCTATTGCCTGGAAGGGCTCAAAAAATGCTGGCAAAAACGCAGAAAGAATTGACATTCTGCATCTTAGTGGTCACCATAAAGATGCAGTTAAAAAAAAAAAACCGCAACGTGCGGACAGCAAAAAATGAAATCTCAGACTTTGCTGGGGGAAGGAAATGCATGCAGTTTGGGACCAAAACTGCACCCAAAAAACGCAAAAAAATGCAGCAAAAAATAGTGTGCGCACAATGCCTTATAGAGAGCAATGGTCTGTAGAAAGGTGGCTGGGATCTTGGGGTATCGTCACACTTTAGCGATCCCACCAGCAATCTGACCTGGTCAGGATCGCTGGTGCGTCGCTACATGGTCGCTGGAGAGCTGTCAATCAGGAAGATCTCACCAGCGACCAGCCCCCAGCGACGCGTGGAAGCGATGCTGCGCTTGGTAACTAAGGTAAATATCAGGTAACCAAGCGCTTGATTACCCGATATTTACCTTGGTTACCAGCGCATCCCGCTTTGCTTAGTTACCCGATGTGTACTCTGGCTACGTATGCAGGGAGCCGGCACTGGCAGCCTGAGAGCGGTGGACGCTAGTAACCAAGGTAAATATCGGGTAACCAAGCAAATCACTTTGCTTGGTTACCCGATATTTACCTTGGTTACAGCTTACCACAGGCTGCCAGACGCCGGCTCCCTGCACATTCAGATCGTTGCTCTCTCGCTGTCAAACACAGCGATGTGTGCTTCACAGCGGGAGAGCAACATCTAAAAAATGAACCAGCACGGTGTGTAACGAGCAGCGATTTCACAGCAGGGGCCAGATCACTGCTCAGTGTCACACACAGCGAGATCGCTAATGAGGTCACTGGTGAGTCACAAAAACCGTGACTCAGCAGTGATATCGCTATGTGAGAAGTACCCCTTAGGCCAGAGTCACACTTGCGAGTCTCTCATTGAATCACCCGACATGGACTCGTACTCTCAGGACAGGAGCATCTCAGCTACATAGACATACATGCAACCGACCCACTCCTGTCAGGAGAGTGCGAGTCCGTGCCGGATGAGTCAATGAGAGACTCGCACGAGGCACTCGCAAGTGTGACTCTAGCCTTAGCAGTTAACTCCTCTCATGGAATGTAATTACTGCGCACACTGAGTCAGGCACTAGTGACCAAGCTCCATGAAAACAAGCTTTACATGATGTAAGATAACAGCTCTTATTGCAGAAGAATGACAGCAGATGGAAAAACAAGTCAATTGCAATCTATGTTCATGCTGTCTGAGTTAATCAATTTAATAACATGAGAATACTAAATGGTGTTTAAGCCATAAAATTAGGCAGATACAATTTAACGGTATACAGTGGTCAGCTCAGCATAAATGAGTACACCACAACAGATTTTGTCAGAAAACCTTTCCGTGTTCTTACAGAATAAGGTTTTTGTTTTTTTTCTTTTTCTTTAAATGGATGATAAACTACAAAATACTCCCACAAATCTGTGCCATTGATTGCAAACAAGATTTATTTTGCAAACCCTAAAAAGCATAGGATGTTATTTTTACATCAAAAGTTTGAGTAATGCTCAGAAGGGAATTTGATATCCCGAACAACAGGTTCTTCCAATACCTTCAGGTGCGGCATGTGTGTGAGGTACAATCGGTATCTATGAGTTTGTCACCGGTGAATCGGACGCCAGTATTAGATGTCTCGGTGGCGACTGAGGACACTAAGAGTGCGATCTTCTGGTATTACATGTATCTCCAAGATGCCAAATTCAGGGTGATGACCTGCGGCCTTAGGGATAGGTGGCAGAGAGACCTAGGGAATTTTTTGGAGGAAGTATGGGAGTAGGTACTGCAAAATATTCCGCTATTGTCGGTCAGTGAGTCAAAGGCTGTCACAAGTGTTCTTAGTACATCGGAAATATAGGACCTCAGCCTTTTTATTCAAAGTAGGCGCTAGCCCAGACTCATGCTGCTGGAAGTGTGGAGTTCCGGTTGCTGACCTGATTCATTTCATGTGGAATTGTTTGAGTAGATACTGGGTGGGGGTGCTTGACCTTATTGATTTCGTGTATGACTGCCGTATGGACCGTGGATCTCTGACATGTATTCTGCGGAACTCCCTATCCAGGAGAGCCATAAGATTGCTATCGCGCATATACTATACCAGGCACAGAAGGTCATTGCACGGTACTGGAAATATAGCAAGGTCCTCGATATTAAAGAGTTAATTTACAGGGTAAATCACACCGTTCGGCTTGAGAAATATGTTTATCAAAAGATAGAAAAGATAAGTACAAGAAATTTGAGGATATGTGGGCGCCGTGGCTTGATACCCCAAATCTGGCTCCGGCGACGTTGACCTGGGCTAGAGCCCTGATGGCGAACCTCTTGTAGCCCGGCTGCATGGGAGTGGATCAAAATGTTGGGTCTGATTGCAGATGTTCCAGTCAGATATTCTATTAGTTGCTGTTTGGTTACCGATTTATGCCTAAATGTATTTTTGAATGTAAAATATACAAATGAATATACTGATTGTTGAGTGAATAGTGGATTCTGTTTGGGAGGGGGTCGGGAGGGGGTTTGTTTTGTTATGCGGAAGTTATCTGATTTAAAAAAAAAAAAAAAAAATTTGAGTAAAACCAGAAGGTTTTGTAATGAAAGTTTAAATTCTTAACTTTTACTGTTATGGGTTAAAAAAAAAAAAAAAAAAGTTCTATTAAACGCAATTTTGGAAGTTTGTTTTTGTGCTCAGTGAGATATTAACTAAAATCTTACTTTTCAAAGTTTGGGTGTACTCATTTAAACTGAGAATTTAGGTGCTCATTTAAGGAAAACCGTTCACCTGCCTTTTTAAATATGTAGGATTTTTTTTTACTTTGTGCAAATGCCAAAGTTCTTCTAAATCTGACTTTGTTTATATGGTCCACCTCGATATATGTAACTAGATTTCTCAAGTAAGGGCGTGTGATCCTCAACTTCTCTCTGTGGGCATCTTTTTGGTACCTTGCCTTCTTAATTGATAAGACTAGATGTTTATACAGGTAAAAAAGGGTCTTATCTCTAGAACAGAGATTCGAGAGAACAGTGACATTTACACCAGGTTAAAAAAAACAAAACAAACATTTAGGATATGTGACTGGTCCTTTTAACAACATTATGTGGTATTGAAACTTTATCCTGTAACTAGTTCCCTAGTGTATATAATTTGGCCAGTATTTCCTTACTTTGTTCCTCTTCGGTTTGAAATTTCATGGATTCCTTTTTTTTTTTATGGGTCATGTGATCTAATGACCCTCCTCCCTTGAATTTAGAGCGGTTTTTATTTTAGAAAATGCTACTCTATATTTTGCAAAGTTTGTGGGTGGAAAAAAAACAGTATTAGGCTCTGTGCGCACTGGGAAATGAAATTTCCTTGAGAAAATTCCGCATGCTCTCAAAGATTACCGCACCCGCGGTAAAAAACCGCGGGAAACCGCACCCGAAAACCGCATGCGGTTTGCTGCGGTTTTACCGCGGTATTATTCGCGGTATTGCCGCGGTTTTGCCGCGTGCGGGTTGGGATGTGCTTTATTGCATTCAATGCAATAAAGCACATTGAAAAAAAAAAAAAGTCATTTAATTCTGAGATAGTAGATAGATAGATAAAGAGACAGAAGAATAGATAGAGGGATAGATAGCTGCATTTCCCACGGTCGGCAGTGAGTTCACATTACCGGCCGTGGGAAATGACCGGTAATTACCTCTGCTGTCTGCTGCATTCAGCCTGTGTCTGTGACAGTCGCGGCTGGATGTCAGCAGTGCAGGACGCAGGAGCCGGAGCTGTGGATTACGCCGGAGCTTTGTTTGGGAGGGGTTAATAAAATGGTGAACGAGGCTTGTTGGTTTTATTTAAAATAAAGGATTTTTCGGTGTCTGTGTTTTTTTTCACTTTACTTACGGGTTGATCATGTCAGCTGTCACATAGACGCTGCCATGATCAAGCCTGGGGTTAATGGCGGTGGTCCCCCATCACCATTAACCCCTTGTTATATTACCCTGACCGCCACTGCTACACGGCGGCAGGAAGAGCCGAGGACACTCCCGGTGCTGCCGCATAATGCATGCGACAGTCCCGGGGCAGCTGCGGCTGATATTCTCGGCTGCGGGAGGGGGAGTGAGGCGGGGGACATTATCCCTGCCCCTCTCCCTCCCCAGCCTGAGAATACCGGCCCGCCGCTGTGTGCTTACCTCGGCTGGAAGGTGAATATACAGCGGAGACCACGTTCTTTTTTTTTTTTTTTTTTTCTTTTTCTATATTTCCGTTTTCTTTCTATGTGTGTTCTATGTGTCTGTGTCTGTGTTCTATGTCTGTGATGTCTGTGTGTGTGATCTGTGTGTGTTTACTCTGCACGGCTTTCTCTTCCTGTAATGACATCACTTCCCTGCAAAACCGCAAGCAAGTGATGTACATTACCGGAGGTAAACCGCAAAATACCGCAGGGAATAACGCAGGAAAACGCAGTGAACCGCACAGAATTTGCTGCCTGCGTTATTCCCTGCGGGATTTCATGATTAACATTGAGTCAATGGAGTGAAATCCCGCAGCGATATGCGGAAAAGAAGTGACATGCACTTGTTTTTGCTGCGGGATTCCCGCAGCAAAACATGCAGCTGTCAAATTCCGCCCAGTGCGCACAGGATTTTTTTTCTCCATAGGATTTGCTGGTGATTCACTGCAGAGATGTTATGAACATTTTCTGCAGCGAAACATGCAGCAAATCCGCGAAAAATCTGCGGCAAAATCCGGTAAGTGCGCACATAGCCTTACTTGGGCTGCTTTCACACATCCGGTTTTTCCTGTGCGGCACAATCCGGCGCTTTGCAGAAAAAAACGCAACCGTTTTTTTTTGCCGCCGGTTGCGGTTTTTTTTCCAGACTTACATTAGTGCCGTATTGTGCCGCATGGGCTTGCGTTCCGTCCGTTTTTTGCCGCATGCGGCAGATTTAGCCGATGCGGTGGCTAGATGGAACGTTGCCTGGCGCTGTTTTTTTTTGTCTGGCAAAAAAAACCGCATCGCGCTGCATCCAGCCGAGGCGGCACGATTTGCAATGCATGCCTATGGATACCGCATGCGGCATCCTGCAGCAAAAAAACGCATCCGGACACCACATGCGTTTTTTTTCCCACTGTGCATGCTCAGTAGCCTGCCGCAAGCGTCAAAAACCGGACGGGCCGCATGTAAAAAAACGTATGCAAAGGATGCGGTTTTGTCGCCGCATCCGTTGCATAGGTTTTAGAGCCGGATTGGCCGGCTCTGCTAAAACCGGAGATGTGAAAGCAGCCTTACTCTACCTGATTCCAGCGCTCGCTTTCTGCTGCAGTCCAGGTCTGTTGTTCGTCTGTAGTCCTGATGTGACATTGACAGTGCTATAGCCAATCGGTGTGCTCAGTGGCTCATACGATCTACACAGACAGATTTGCTGACCTTACTGACTGCAGCGCTGCAGTCAATCAATGTGATTTTCAGCACTGCATAGAAAGCAAGACAGTGTTGGTGCCAGGTAGGATGTTATTTTGGTTTTGTTTTTTTACTACTCTAGTTTCTAGAAGAAACTTTTCTGAAAAAGGAAACCTGTTATGGAGATGGTGACTTTCTTAAAGAAGTTCTATGTAGTGATGAGTGAGCACTACCGTGCTCGTAACTTAACAGCAGTTGGTTACTCAGATGGGCCCGACTCGAGTACTCCAGTATAATGGAAGTCAATAGGGGACTTAAGAATTTTTCTGGGAAATCTTCTGGAAAAATGCTCGAGTCCCCCATTGACTTCCATTATACTCAGATGCTCGATTCATGCCCATCCGAGCATCCAACTGCTCTTAAGGGGTACCGAGTAACCGAGCATGGAAGTGCTCGCTCAATACTAGTTGTATAATAAGCTTGCATGGAAATACTGTAGTTTGCATTGTTGCTTTGCAATACTGGGGTCCTGTGCTCAAATCCCACCAAAGAAAGTATGCAAAATAAGTTTGTTCTCCCTGTGGTTGTGTGGGTTTCCTCCCAAACTCCATAGACACCCAATGAAGACCCTTATGTTGATGTTCGTAAAGTGTGTAAATTAATGATAAACTAGAAATACAATAAATAAATTAATACAAGTGAAGTTTTTTTTCTTCAATAGATGGAAAAAAATAATCACTTAAGTTTCCTGAACTAATATATTAGATTATTTAAGAAAGTGTTGTAGAAAGGATAATTATACAGACTATACTGACTGACTCTACTATATGGAGATAAGGTATGCACACCAGTGACTATGCAAGGGGAATACATGTAATAGCAGAAACTGCTGTGTGAATACTGACATGAAAAATCTTACATATAGCTATTGGATTTTTCATGTCAGTATTCACACAGCAGTTTCTGCTATTACATGTATTCCCCTCTAATGTTGTAAAATAATGAAATGTGCAACTTGACTTATATTCACAGTCCTCTATTTTCAAGTAGATGGGAAACTTCATGGATAGGTACAAAACAGGTGTCTAGTTCTTTATTAATCCACACCGGCTGTAGCATACACATTGCTATATGCACTATACATGCACGCTCAGCCCTGGTGTATGTGTGTGCTCACAAGAGTGAGTACACCCATCACTATTATATCTTCATGGGACAACACTGAAGATATGACACTTTGCTACAATGTAGTCTCACTCACCAAAATCCTGAAGCTGAGCTGCAGCATGGTGCACAAGACCATGCAGTGGGTCAATAAGACAGGTTCCACTCAGAACAAGCCTCACCATGGTTAAGCGCACGTGCTCAGTGTCATCCGCAGGTTTTCTTTACAAAATAGATGAATGAGTGCTGCCAGCATTGCTGCAGAGGTTAAATGGGGGGTGTCAGACTGTCGGTGCTCAGACCATACACCGCCCACTGCTTCAAATTGGTCTGCATACCTGTTGACCCAGAAGGAAGCCTCTTGTAAAGATGATGAGAAAGCCTGCAAAATGTTTGTTAAAGACACTGATTACTGGAACCATGTCCTGTGATCTGATGAGACCAAGATAAACCTATTTGGTTCAGATGGTGTCAAACGTGTTTGGGAGCAAACAGGTGAGGAGTACAAGGACAAATGTGTCTTTCACACAGTCAAACATGGTGGTGGGAGTGTCATGGTTTGAGAATGTATGAGTGTTGCTGGCTGTGAGGAGATATAGTTCATAGAGGGAACCACGAATGCCAACATGTACTGTGACATACGGAAGCATAGCACGATCAGCATGATCCTCTCTCTTCATAACCTGGGTTGCAGGGCAGTATTCCAACATAACGACCCCAAACACACCTCCAAGACTGCCACTGCCTTGCTAAAGAAACTAAGACTAAAGGTGCTGGACTGGCCAAGCATGTCTCCAGACTTAAACCCTATTGAGCATTTGTCGAGTATCCTTAAATGTAAGGTGGAGGAGCAAGGTCTCTAACATCCACCAGCTCCATGATGTTGTCTTAGAGCATGGGTCCCCAATTCCAGTCCTCAAGGGCTGCCAACAGTGCATGTTTTCAGGATTTCCTTAGTATTGCACATGTGATAATTTAATCACCTGCACAGTTGATGATTCTAACACCCATGCAATGCTAAGGAAATCCTGAAAACATGCACTGTTGGCGGCCCTCGAGGACGAGTTGGGGAACCCTGTCTTAGAGGATGGAAGAGGATTCCAGTGGCGGTAAGTAAACTTGACGCGTTTTGGACCCTACATATTAAAAAAAGATTAAGACTTAATTATGATTAAGGACTTTTGTTTTTAATCTGTAGGGTCCGTAACACGTCAAGTTTACTCATGCTCTCTGTTTTGCGTTATGGATTTTCCTCTATTTTAAGAATATGGTTCAATAAAGATTTTTTTTATGGTATTGGAATTGGTGCTGGATCCAACTCTTCTCCTTTTACAATCATGGGGCAGACTGCTGACTTGACAGATGTCCAAAAGGCAGTCATTGACACTCCACAAGGAGGGTAAGCCACAAAAGGTCATTGCTAAAGAAGACTGCTGTTGGAGTCAGTGCTTCAAGAGCCACCACTCACAGACGTATCCAGGACATGGGGTACAACTGTCGCATTCCTTGTGTCAAGCCACTCATGACCAATAGACAACACCAGAAGTGTCTTACCTGGGCCAAGGAGAAAAAGAACTGGACTGTTGCTCAGTGGTCCAAGGTGTTGTTTTCAGATGAAAGTAAATTTTGCATTTCATTTGGAAATCTTGGTCCCAGAGTCTGGAGGAAGAGTGGAGGGGCCACAATCCAAGCTGCTTGAGGTCTAGTGTGAAGTTTCCACAATCAGTGATCGTTTAGGGAGCCATGTCATCTGCTGGTGTAGGTCTATTGTGCTTTATCAAGACCAAAGTCTGCGCAGCCATCTACCAGGAAATGTTAGAGTGCTTTATGCTTCCCTCTGCTGAAAAGCTTTTTTTGGAGATGGAAATGTCATTTTCCAGCAGGACTTGGCTCCTGTCCACACTGCCAAAAGTATCAATACCTGGTTTAACAACCACAGTATCTCACTGTGCTTGATGGGCCAGCAAACTCGCCTGACCCCATGGAGAATCTATGAGGTATCGTAAGAGGAAAATAAGGGGGCTCTCACACATCCGGCTTTTCGCCGGTTTGACGGATGCGGCGCACGCCAGTACAGTGTATACAGTACACTGGCAGTGCAACAAGCGCTGGTCACGTACTGTCATGTGACCGGAGCATGTGACCCGCATCCGTCAAACCGGCGAAAAGCCGGATGTGTGAGAGCGCCCTAATAGACACCAGACCCAATAATGCAGATGAGCTTAAGGTTGCTATCAAAGCAACCTGGGCTTCCATAACACCTCAACAGTGTCACAGGCTGATCGCCTCCATGCCACGCCGCATTGATGCAGGAATTCATGCAATGAACCCCAACCAAGTATTGAGTGCATTTACTCTACATACTTTTCAGTAGCCAACATTTCTGAGTTTAAAATAATTTTTTCACTTGGTCTTATATTATATTCTAATTTACTGAGATAATGACTTTTGGGTTTTCATTGGCTGTAGCCATAATCATCAACATTAACAGAAATAAAACATTTGAAATAGATCACTCTGTGTGTAATGACTCTATATAATATGTGTTTCCCTTTTTGTATTGAATTACTGATATAAATTAACTTTTTGATGATATTCAATTTATTGAGATGCACTTGTACATGCCTGCTTGTTGCACATGCCACTGTAAGTAGCCAGCGTGGTCTAAACATGTCACTATTGCTTGCAGCGTCTATGCACTTGTCTTTCATCGAGCACATATGGAATGTCATTGCTCAGCAATTACAAAGGAGCTGCCAGCAGTGGATCTTGACAATTTGCGTGCCCAAGTGCATTCAGCGTGGCAGAACAACCATGAATACCCTCACTGATAGCTTGCCAAACTGTGCAAGTTTGTGTGTGTCTGCACGTGATGTGGCACTCATAATACAGAGTAAATCAAAATATTATGAAAATGTTGTTTGGTTTTTTTTTTCATCATTTGCATATCCAGATCATGCCGATCTATCCTGTGATTTCCATATTTCCACTACACTTCGGTGTCGCAATTTCAATGTTGAGCAGTGTATACTGTATACTATTATTAATGAATATGTTTTGAGAACAAGTTCTTAGAATTATTTACAGCTTAATATTTTAAATATATTATTTATATATTTTTTATTAATTATATATATATATATATATATTAAAGGTTTGTAGCAGTGTGAAGAGCCATTTTTCAGGGGGTTTAACTGAAAGATTTAAAAATCTAATCTGGAGATATGAAGGGATTATGAGCTTTTACATGGTAAGAAGTGTGAATTGGCAGTAAGTGCTGAGACAATAGCTACAAATCACTCCAGTAAAGAAGCCCGGCTGTTAACACTGCAAATATTACCAGTCTAATTGCTATTGTTGCATCATACTTGGATGTTACAAGTTTCAGACAAATTGCATATATTGCTCTACGTGGCTGGCCTGGTGTGATGATGTATCTATTGCAAAACAGAATACTATATCTAGCAAACACATGGTACAATGTTGACTTTTGTTGAAAATACACAGAACGAGTATCCAGAAAATAAGACAATATGTTCCTTAACCTGCAGATCCAGTTTTTCCTGTGCGGCACAATCCGGCGCTTTCCAGAAAAAACGCAACCGGTTTTTTTTGCCGCCGGTTGCGTTTTTTTTTGCATAGACTTACATTAGTGCTGTATTGTGCCACATGGGCTTGCGTTCCGTCCGGTTTTTGCCGCATGCAGCAGATTTAGCCGATGCGGCGGCCGGATGGAACGTTGCCTGGCACATTTTTTTGTCCAGCAAAAAAAAAAACGCATTGCGCCGCATCCGATTTGCAATGCATGCCTATGGACACCACATGCGGCGTCCTGTGGCAAACTCCGCATCCGGCCGCCGCATGCGTTTTTTTCCACTGCGCATGCTCAGTAGCCTGCCGCAAGCGACAAAAACCGGACGGGCCGCATGTCAAAAACTTATGCAAAGGATGCGGTTTTGTCGCCGCATCCGTTGCATAGGTTTTAGAGCCGGATTGGCCGGCTCTGCTAAAACCAGAGGTGTGAAAACAGCCTTACTCTCCAGCATTGCGAATAAATCAGCGACGTAAAGGGCAAATTAAACCCAAAGAAATGAGCTGCAGCATACGTTGCTATACGTGCAATGTGTAAGAGTACGTTCACACTGTGGCCATTTCACAGATAAAACCCAAGAAAAAAAAATGAGCATAAACCCTAGGGTACTCGGCTAACACTATTTTGATAATAATAAAAAAAAAAAAGCATAAAAGCTATTCCACTGCAACAAGGAGTACCCAAAGCGGATGGTCCTACCCTGTCTCTAGTATTAACCCTGTCATGACCAAGCACGTACAGCTCGTATACACTATATATGTCCTTGGCCATGTTTGTCGCTTTAATATGGGCTTGAGCGGCAAGACATATTATTCCCTGCACATCTCTGCTGATCTGCAGCTAACAGGCGCGGGTCGATCTCCGATCCACGCACGCCTGTTAATGTCTTAGAGTGTGCTGTCAAACTCTGATAGAGCGATATAACGTGCTCTGGCAGGGATCGCGCTGTTCCCCACCACCATTGGCAGACCCGTGAAGCAATCATAGGACACAAATGTGTTGCCATGACAGCATAGGATCAGATGATGACCCCTGTCACTGCCCTGACGTGTTTCCTTTGAATGGCGGCAGAGCGCTGGCACTCACAGGAGATCAGCATTTATCTTGATCAGAGCGATGCTATAGCTGTGTAAAAAAGTGATTTCCACGCCCTACTTGTAACATAAATTAACTGTAGTTTATCACACCTTTGGCAAGCTTTGGGACAGCCATTATCCAGAAATGGTGAAAACATTGAGCAGTGGTGAACCTTCCCAGAAGTAGCCGGCCGACCAAAATGACCCTAAAAGCGCAGCGACGACTCATCAAAGAGGTCTCAAAAGACCCCACAACAACATCTAAAGAACAGCAGACCTCACTTGTCTATGTTAAGGTCAGTGTTCATGACTAGTGATGGGTAGACTCGGATTGTAAAAGTCTGGATCCGCGCGGTTTCAAACTTACTCGAGTGCCGGGCCCGGGATTCTGGGAGTTAATCTGAATCCGGGAACTCAGGAAATAAAAAAAAAATAAAGGAAAAAAAAAAAAAGAAAATAAGAGTAAAGCAAGTGCTTCATACTTACCGAGGTTCCAGCGTGGCTGTAGCTGCTCCCTTGGCCACCTATTCACTTTCAGGGCTGCTCATTACCTTCATTGCATATGCACTGCTTTCCCCGCCCACCGGCCATCCTGACATCTGTGATTGGCTGCAGTCTGTGTGACAGCATCTGCCTGCAACCAATCACAGGCACGGTCTGTGGGTCTATATCATACAGTAAAAATAAATAAAATAGAGGGCGTGTCCTGGCCATGAGGGAGTGAGGTTGTGCTTTTGCCTCAGCTCCCCCTTATCTCCCAGGAAATCAGCTACTACATTAATTTTTTCGGCCCTCTATCCCGGACTATGAGCACAAGGAGGCAGAGGGGAGCTCAGGGACACCTTTCCAGGCAGAATCGAGGCAGCATCCAGCGATTTCTGGCTAAACCAAGAGTGGCACAGATGGAGCAGGAGGGAAGTAAGATGGCCGCTGGCCTTGTCAGCTATGCAGCAGTGGCAGCGGGGGAGGGGGCGCACAGAGTACCTGTCAGAGGCCCACAGCAGAGAACAGCCCGAGGAGCAGAAGGTGGAGGCAGGAATCCAGATGGTGACAGACCCTGTGCAGCTGGAGAAGTGGGGTTTGAGGAGCCAGGTACTCGGAGGGAGCAGGCTCTGGTGTCTTCACAGCATGGGGAGCAGGTCCTGGCAGAGGGAGAGGAGGTGGACGGGCGGCAGGTGAGAGGCCTGGGCCTTGCAGACTCTGCAGCTTCTGGAAGAGGGGAGAGGGATCTGACTTTGCCCCTGAGCCCTTCACTGTCAATGGAGCTCCAGGAGGGACAGGAGGATGGGGCTCCCTGGACCTCCAGCCCATTGCTACTCAGTGCCTCTGCAGCTGCTGTGACAGGCACAGAGGTCAGAGCTAATATAGAAGATATGGAGAGTATGGAGCACTCCACCAGCCAGATTTCTCAGCATGTCAGCACTCTGGGGCTGGGACAGGAAGGTTCCGGTGTCCTGAGGGACCTAAGGGAGCTCAGAGCAAGAATCATCAGCATCCCATCCAGAGAGGACATGGAAGGCTATATCTCCAGATTGGAGAAGGCGTGCAGGTCAGAGCTGACAGAAGTGCGTTCCAGTGTGCAGAATATAGATGCAAGGGTCCTGTCTCAGGAGACCCAATTACAAGAAATGCAGAAGGACTTATCCTCTCATAAAGAGTTGCTAGAGACCCAATCTCGCCAGCTCCACTACCTGACTGAAGCACTGGGCGATGCAGAGAACAGAGGACGACGCAACAACTTAAGAGTACGGGATCTGCCAGAGTCCGTTGATTCCAGGGAACTCCCACGTGTCCTCCAAAGAATCTTCAACAAGATATTGGGGCTCCCTCCAGCCACGGAGATTGAACTTGATAGAGCACACAGATCCTTGGTGCCCAAACCAGCGGACTCGGTGTTCCCGCGGGACGTGATCTGTCGGGTCCACCATTATTTACAAAAGGAGTCTATTCTGCTGAAGCTCCGGGAAGGGGTACCGATCCTTTTCCAAAAGATTAAGTTGCAGATCCTACCCGACCTCTCTTGTCTTACTCTCCAGAGGAGGAGAGCACTACGGCCTCTGTTGGAGCTCCTTCGGTCACGGGACTTGGTGTACAGCTGGGGCTTCCCTTTTCGCCTTCAAGTCCGCAGTGACAGCCGAATGCACGTTCTTCATTCACCAGAGGATCTGACACCCTTTTCGGAGGCCTTGAATCTCCCCAGAGTTGAAATCGAGGACTGGCCTTCTATTCCAAGAGAATTCTCGCGGGGGCTTCCTCAGCGTCCTCCAAGAAGTAATCGCGGGGAGAGGAAGACGGGAGTAGGAGGTCGTCCATCTACCAAGGACTGATATTCGTCAAGACGGGGCTTGTATGCTTCTCACTCTTTATACTGTACTTGAGTAGTATTGTTATTTGGGGGTTGGATGCGGAGGGCTGATTGAGGGGCTACGTTTAAGTTAATGAAGTCATGGGAGAGGTTTAACGCTAGATATAATAACTGACGTGAGTCGAAACGGTTCCCTCTCTCTGCCGCTACAATTTTGCCCTCCTGCCCCCGATTCTTGTAGTTTCATGCTTTTACAGAATTCCTAGCAGTTTCATATAGGACATGTATGGTTATGATTAACACCCCCCCCCCGTTTTTCATGTTTCCTTCCGCTTCCTCCTTCTGTGTCCCCTTTGGCCTTTTATCGCCTCTTTTCGGGCCCGTGCTCCACGACCTCTCTCTTCCCCCTTTCTTCTTGCCCCCTGTGGCCCTCTGTCCCCCCCCTGTCCCCGTCCCCCCCCTTTTTTTTTTTCCTCTACTTCCCCCCCTTCCTCCCCCCTTTTTTCCTTTCCCCCTGTTTTTTTTTTTCTTTTCTCTTTTCTTTCTACCTCTCGCTTCTCCCTCCCTTCCTTCCCCTGAGGGGGGTGGGTCATGGGGGGGGGGATTGCAGGGTGCGCATATGAGCTGGGGTTTGTCTGTGGTTTGGGTTTTATAATGAGGCCTGGGAGGGGGGGGGCTTCCGTCCTGGAAAGTACACGCCTGTTTTGGGTTTACGCGTCGCGGATTGAGTGACGCTTGAAAGCAATACCCAGGAATTACCGCATTTGTTGGGCTTACAGTTTGTAATCTTTGTTTTCCCTTTTCTTTTTCTCTATTTCACAGCCTAATCTTTTCTTGATTCTTGCTGCATTTCTTGCTCCTTACTCTGGTCATCTCTCTTTCCCCTTCTTCACCCCTATCCTTAGGTGTGGGACCCCAGTGCTCGGCATGACGCAACTTAATTTTGGCTCCCTTAATTGTAAAGGGTTGAATGTGCCGCAAAAGAGATCACAAATATTTTATGCTATGCATAAACAGAGGACTCAGGTGTTATTATTACAAGAGACCCATTTTAAAGCAGGCCAGGTCCCAGTTCTTAGGGATAGATTTTACACAACATGGTTTCACAGCCCTAACCCGACTGCTAAATCCGGGGGGGTCTCCATTGCTCTCCATAAGTCATTGGTGTTCTCCGTGATCGACTCTTTGGTGGATCCTGAAGGTAGATTTATATTTCTGAAGCTCCAGATTGGTGTGGGTGTATATACCGTAGCTAACTGGTATTTACCCAACTCCAGACCCACTGTGGCATGCTCTTCCCTCCTGTCTCGGCTGGCGGAATTTGCAGAAGGGACTTTAATAGCTGCTGGGGACTTTAATTTCACCTTTGAACCGGCAATTGATACCTCCTCGGGGCGGCGTTTTATTTCACAAAAAAGGATGTTGGCACTAGGGAAAAAGTTGCAAGCATTACAATTGGTTGATATTTGGAGGGCACTGCATCCCACGGAGAGGGATTACTCTTATTTCTCCCTAATTCATTCATCTTACAGCCGTATAGTTATGTTGTGGATTAGCCAACACGCCATGCCATGGCGAGCCCAGGCCTCCATAGGGTCTATATGTCTATCGGACCATGCACCTGTGTTCGTCCAACTCACTCCCCCAGACGGTTCGCGGCGACCATGGAAATGGCGTCTTAATGAACATCTACTTAAAGACGACTTATGTGTAGCAGAAATACGACAGGTGATGAGTGATTTCTTGGAAATTCACGCTCAGGACCAGACGGCCTTGCCGACACAGTGGGAGGCCCTTAAATGTGTGGTGCGGGGTATATTAATAAAGCATGGATCAAGACTTAAACGGGAGAGGGCCTCTCTGATTACCTCTTTGGTTCAGCGAATACAGACCTTGGAGGCATCCCACAAAAAATCCTTATCGGCCTCGGTGTACGCTGAATTGGTGGGATCCCGGGAGGAACTTAGGGGGCTCTTAGATAAAAAATACTATGCACAGAGGGTACGTTTACAGAGATACTTATATGAACATGCAGACAAGTGTGGAAGGGCATTAGCCAGGTTTATTCACCCGAGGAAACTCACAAATCATATCCCGAAAATTAAGGACAGAGGAGGACATATGATTCAGGAACCGGTTAAAATAGCTGAAGAGTTCCGTGCCTTTTATGGGGACCTGTACAACATAATAAAGGGTCAGTTTACTGATATGTCTCCGACGGCACTCAATAATAAGATTGAGGACTATGTCCAGCGGACTGCCTTGCCTAGGCTAGCGCAATCAGAAATTGAGACGCTGGAGTCAGATTTTACGGAAGAGGAGATATCTTCGGTTATCAGAGACACCCCAGTAGGTAAGAGCCCGGGACCGGATGGTTTTACAACTAAATTTTTTAGAATTTTTAGGGAACAAATTGTCCCCTTTTTGACACGGGTCTTTAACTCGGTGCCTGCTGGAGCATCTTTTGTTCCTCAGTCTCTAGAGGCGCATATATGTGTAATTCCGAAGCCAGGGAAGGACCCGGTTAATGTCTCCAATTACCGTCCCATATCATTGATTAATATAGATGTCAAATTCTTTTCAAAAGCTCTCGCCAATAGACTGGCACCTTTGCTTCCAAAAGTGATACACACGGACCAGGTGGGTTTTGTGGGGGGCCGAGAGGCAAGAGACAACACGAATAAGACGTTTCTTCTGCTGGCTCGGGCGAAGGCAAAGGCACTACCTATGTGTTTACTTTCCATAGATGCGGGAAAGCCTTCGACCGGGTCAGCTGGAGTTTCATGTTGGCAGCGTTGAGACAGGTGGGGATAGGTGACAGGTTCCTTAGAGGAGTGGCCTCCCTTTATAGTACACCGACTGCCAGAATAAAGGTAAATGGGTCCTTGTCCGCGCCAATTAGCATAAAAAATGGTACCAGACAGAGTTGTCCCTTATCCCTCCTCCTATTTGCTCTCGTAATGGAGCATTTGGCTTTGGCCATTAGACAGAACCCAGATATAAAAGGGATAGAGGTGGGAGAGCATCATTGTAAAGCGGCATTATATGCAGATGAACTCCTCCTATACATTACACAGCCCCACATATCCTTTCCCTCCTTGGTTAAGGAAATTGAGAACTTCGGACATATAAGCAACTTTAAAGTTAACTATAATAAATCAGAAGCCTTGAATTTCACTCTGCCGGGGAGGGAAGTAGATCATATTGCATCCAACTTTCCTTTTAGATGGCAGACATCGGCCCTGACTTATCTGGGGGTGGCGGTACCACGGGACAGTACCAAGATTTTTCACCTCAATTACCTCCCTTTGTTGGAACGCACTATGAGAGATCTTAAACAAATCGATAGAAACTGTCCTGGTTTGGACGTATTAATGTCATCAAGATGGATGTTCTCCCTCATTTTCTATATATCTTTCAAACGGCCCCTATAGCACTACCATCGTTTTTCTTCACCAGAATACAGTCAATTATTAACAAATTTGTGTGGGGAGGGAGGAGCTCTCGGGTGGGGAGGAGAGTGTTGAGTAGAGGTAAGGGAGAGGGGGGGGCAGGGTTTCCAGACTTTAAAAAGTACCACAAGGCGTCTCTTCTGCTGAGACTAATGGATTGGCAATTTAATAGGAGCACTAAACAATGGGTGAGTCTGGAGCAGGTTTGGTCCGAAACGCCCCTGCGGTTCCTCCCGTGGATCACACCGCTACGGAGGGGACGGATAGATGGAGAGGCGGAGTTTCTCAGGGCATCCATGAGGGTCTGGGACGTTGAGTGCAGGCGGGGATCTCTCTCTAGGGGTCCTGGTCCACTATTACCGCTTTTCTCTAACCCGGAGTTCCCCCCAGGGATGGGAGTCGAGCGTTTCTTAGGTTGGAGGAGGGGTGAGGACACACGGATAGCCCAGACTTTGCACGGTTTGGAAGTACCCCCCTTTTCGGCCCTTTTGCTCCCAGTGGGTCGGCATCCAACGGCTTGGCTGGAATACCTTCAACTTAGGTCCTTCTTGATGGTTGACAACAGACTTGGGCTTTTTGCGGCTCAGCCCACAAAATTTGAACAATTGTTTTTGCGGGAGGATTCTCCCGGGAATCTCTTGTCTCTGGTTTACTCCTTCCTAATTACAGAGGCGGACATGGGAGACCTTAAATATATCGAGAAGTGGAATAGAGATTTGGGGACTTTCATTCCTGAGGAGGACTGGAAAAAGTCCTTTATCCTCACTCATAAATTTTCCATCGCCTGTGCAGCACAGGAAAAAAATGATAAGATTCTGACCCGTTGGTACAGGTGCCCGGATACTCTACACGCAATATTTCCCAGGGTCTCAGATAGCTGCTGGAGGTGCGGAAGGGGAAGCGGGACAATGCTGCATATCTGGTGGGACTGCCCATTGATACAACCTTTCTGGAGGTCCATGTTCAAAGCATACGCTGTGATTTGCGGAGAGCAGTTGGTGGGTTCCCCTCAGATGGCGCTGCTTTCAATTCTCCCGGGATCGCTTAAATCACAGAAAGCGGGCCTTCTGAGATACTGTCTTACGGCGGCACGCATGGTGATCCCGAGATACTGGAAATCGACTGTGGTGCCATCTGTGAGGGAGTGGTTTGCGGAGATGGCCATCATCCACAGGATGGAGTCCCTAACGGCAGGAATCAATGACTCAGTGGATAAATTTCTTAGGATCTGGACCCCCTGGACCCTGGCTCTTGATTCTCTACCATTTCAGAACCTTATTGGTAACGCATGACGCGTGTTACGTCAGTCCAATGTAGCTGCCCGAGTACTGGGGAGGTAATCCCTACCATGCCTTCCCTCCCTCTCTTTCTGTTGCTCTTCTCTCCCCCTTTTCCTTCTCTTCTTTTCCTTATCTTTCCCCCTTGCTACTTTCCTTTCTCTCTGGTTCTCGTTAAATCTTCAAATGTTTTCCTTTTCTTTTTTGTTTTCGGCAGTAGCCTCACTTTGTTTGAGGTGTAGTTCTCAATTGGAAGGAGATTGTCTGTATTATAAAAGGTCGTTACATGTCGTATGCGTGCCTTATGATAGTAAGAGAGAGAAGAGGTGTTAGTTAGGATGTGGCTTATACTCTTCTCTGTAAGTTGACATGAAGTAATCACGTATTTGAATCTTCTTTTTTTTTTCTTCCTGTAAATTATCTTGTTTACTTTAATAAAGAAAGATTAAACATAAATAAAATATTTTGTGTAAGGTCCCCGCATATTATGATACCCAGCATAGATAAAGCGTACGTTACAGGCTGCAGCCCCCAGTCGTGCGCTTATCTTGGCTGTGTATCAAAATAGGAGGAAGACTTTTTAATTAAATTATTTAAATAATTTAAAAAAAAAGCGTGCGGTTCCCCCAATTTTGATACCCAGCCAAGATAAAGCCCAACAGCTGGGGGCTGGTATTCTTAGGCTGGGGAGACCCATGCTTATTGGGTCTCCCCCCAGCCTCTAAAAATAGCAGCCCACAGCCGCTCAGAATTGTCGCATCCATTAACTGCAACAGTCCTGGATTTTTTCGGTGTTTGTGTTTATTTACTTTGTCTTACAGATTAGTAATGGGGCGTGTCATCTCATAGACCCTCCCCATTACTAATCTAGCGCTTAGTGGCTGTTATTAAGTACTAAGCACACATACCGTTCAGCAGTGGTTTGATGGATTCCTTCCAGGACTAAATTTTTCATGGGTTCAAATGGCTTCCAATGAGACAACTCGGTTCAAATGAACTCTGACATATTAGAGAATGCTTTTGTGCCAATCTAAAAAATTGGTGGCAAAGGAGCAAAAGGAAAGACCATTAGAGCTCCATTTGTTGCATTATATTGAATGGCTCCTTCAGGAGCATGTCTGAACCCTGTTTTTCAGGGGTTTAAACAGTACTGATCGCAGTCTGTGTCTAGTCAAAACCAAATCCAGAAGTGGAGATGTTAGGCTATATGTAAAGGCCCTGTCACACACAGATAAATCTTTGACAGATCTGTGGTTGCAGTGAAATCATGGACATATTGTTCCATTTGTACACAGCCACAAACCTGGCACTGATTGTCCACAATTTCACTGCAACCACAGATCTACCACAGATCTACCTGTGTGTGTGTGACAGGGCCTTTAAACTCAAAGGATTTATGTGTACCTTCAACCTTAAAAAAAATGCTTCAGAGCTGCAATCTTGGTCACACTTTTTCAAATACATTAATTTTGTATTGTGTAACATATACATTGACAAGCAAAAGGGTAACAATGTTTTGAATTTTTGACTTTCAGACTCCATATCGCATTATCCACTACAGCTTTAGCATGAGACTACCTTCATTTTATAGACAATCATCTTGGCTCTCTCATCCATAAATCTGACTTGCAACTATTTAGCATATGATTAATTATGCAGATTCTTGTCATGTTACTGCTTTGCTACTGTTTTGCTCCTAAAAATAATTTTATTATTTTCTATATCCTCCGTTAGCTTTCAACACTGCCTGAATTTTTCTGAGCATGTCTTTTACTTCATTGTCATTGAACCCCCCTTTTTTTTTTTGCCAATTTTGACGTATGTTTCTGGTCATTGTCCTGCTGGAACACTATGTTCTCCTTTTCATATCCATAGTACTCGTGTACAAAGTAACTCGTCTTGTAGGATACTCACATGTAGCTTAGAATTGAAACTACCATCGATCCTGGTCAAGTATCCAACTCATTTGGCTCTGAAACACCCCCATATCATCAGGTTTTCTCCACTGAACTTAACAGTTCCTTCAATTTCTCAATTTATTAACCTTTCTCCCTTGTTTCTTCCACACCAATTTGCACCCATGAGACCTTAGTCTATTGATTTTTGTCTCATCACTCCAAATCACCCATTTCCAATCTTCTACTCTTCACTTTTCGTACGTTTTTTGGCAAACTTGAGCTGAAATTTCTTATGATGATATTAAAGTCAAGGCTTCTCCACCTTTTTTCAGGCCGTCATTCCAGACTTCATAAAAACAAAAAAGTGAGCCGGAGTATGAGATGGTATACATGGTACTTGTGAGACCATGTTCACACTGGCCATGAGACAAAGAGAAACCAAGGAAAAAAAATTGTGAAAAAAATACCCTGCTGTAACTAAATAAAAGCATAGTGCATATAAACATAGGGTACTTAGTAAACACTGTTTTCTTTGTCGCTCTATTGGGAGACCCAGACAATTGGGTGTATAGGCTATGCCTCCGGAGGCCGCACAAAGTATTACACTCAAAAGTGTTATGCCCCTCCCCTTCTGCCTATACACCCCCCGTGCTCCCACGGGCTCCCCAGTTTTGTGCTTTGTGCGAAGGAGGTCAGACACGCACGCACAGCTCCACAGATTGGTCAGCAGCAGCTGCTGACTATGTCGGATGGAAGAAAAGTGGGCCCATATAGGGCCCCCAGCATGCTCCCTTCTCACCCCACTCTTGTCGGCGGTGTTGTAAGGTTGAGGTATCCATTGCGGGTACGGAGGCTGGAGCCCACATGCTGTTTTCCTTCCCCATCCCCCTCAGGGCTCTGGTGGAAGTGGGATCCTATCGGTCTCCAGGCACTGAGACCATGCTTCATCCACAACTCCTGTGGAGCCTGCTGGATAGGAGCCGGGTATCGTTCAGGGACATGGCCCTGCTACTTGGAGGTACTCTGTGTGCCCGTGGGGACCGCGCACAGCAACACTCCAGCTTTGCTGGGTGTGCTAGTGCACCGGGGACCGCGGCGCTGACCGGGTTAATATGTGCCATTACACACTCAGCGTTGCTGAGTGTGTTTATGTATAGGGACTGCCGCACTGACCGCCGCTGCCACGGAAACACTGCGGCGCGGCTGGGACTTGTAGTGCGCCAGGGACTTCCACGCCGGCCGCGCTTTTACGGCGGCCGCGTTTATTACTAGAGTCCCCGGCTTTTTGCGGCCTAGTTTCCTTTCCTCCCGCCCATAGCCCTGACAGGCAGGGGAAGGGCGGGACGCTGCACAGAACGAGCAGCACTGAGGGCTGGAGCATGCTTTGCATACTCCACTCCCCTCACTGTGCACAGTGCAGGCACCAGTTCCCGCTCTTTCTGGGTCACGCCCACGGCTCCCTCCTCTCCTCAGGACGCATTCCTGTCAGCTCCTCGGACGCTGCAGAGGGGGACAAAATCTGGGAGACCCAGGCAGGGACTCTGGTGGCCTCACAACCGCTTTAAGCGGGTGGTAAGCAGCACCTGTGGTGCTAGCCCCATTGTGCAGTAGTGTAACATTATATGTTTATTTTACACTGTATAGTGCACAGTTGATTTCTGGCTATATACCCTATTGTGTTGCTCAGGGAAGATAATAGCATGGCGCCCACGAAAGGCAGGGGTGCCAAAACACAGGCTTATTATGTTGCCTGCGCCGCATGTACGACCCCGCTACCGGCAGGTTCCACTGACCCTCATTGTGTGCACTGTTCGGCCCCTGTGGCACTTACTCAGCCAGAGCCTATGCTAGGGGGGGCCCAGGGGGAGCCACCTGCTAACACTGTTCAGGTGACAGGGACGGAGTTTGCAAAACTCTCTGAGACTATGGCTAAGATACTGGAAGCCTTGCAGTCCAGACCGGTATCTCAGCACAGGGACTCTGTTGATTCTTTGTTCCCTGGCCCACCTCAGCTGGACCAACAATGTCCTCCCGGGGTATCTCATGGATCCCAAGCTGAGGGTTCTGACACAGACCCCAGCCCCAGACCGACTAAGCGAGCTCGCTTAGATTTTCCCTCGACATCATCATATTGTTCAGGGACTCAGCGAGGGGAATCGCTGGTTGATGACGCGGACGTAGCTGATCAGGATTCTGATCCTGAGGCCGCTCTCAATCTTGATACTCCGGACGGGGACGCCATAGTGAACGACCTTATTGCGTCCATCAATCGTATGTTGGATATTTCTCCCTCAGCTCCTCCGGCGGAGGAGTCGGCTTCCCAGCAGGAGAAATTCCGTTTCAGGTTTCCCAAGCGTACACCGAGTATGTTTCTGGACCACTCTGATTTCAGAGAGGCAGTCCAGAATCACCATGCTTGTCCAGATAAGCGTTTTTCTAAGCGCCTTAAGGATACACGTTATCCCTTTCCCCCTGACGTGGTCAAGGGTTGGACTCAGTGTCCCAAAGTGGATCCTCCAATCTCCAGACTGGCAGCTAGATCCATACTTGCAGTGGAAGATGGGGCTTCACTCAAAGATGCCACTGACAGGCAGATGGAGCTCTGGTTGAAATCCATCTATGAAGCTATCGGCGCTTCTTTTGCCCCAGCATTCGCAGCCGTATGGGCGCTACAAGCTATCTCAGCAGGTCAAGCGCAAATTGATGCAGCCACACGCACGTCCGCGCCACAGGTGGCGTCCATAACCACTCAGACGTCGGCATTTGCGTCTTACGCTATTAATGCTGTCCTGGACTCTGCGAGCCGTACGGCGGTTGCAGCCGCCAATTCGGTGGTACTCCGCAGGGCCTTGTGGCTACGGGAATGGAAGGCAGATTCTGTTTCCAAAAAGCGCTTAACCAGTTTGCCAATTTCTGGCGAACGATTGTTTGGCGAGCGTTTGGATGAAATCATCAAACAATCCAAGGGAAAGGATACATCCTTACCCCAGCCCAAACCGAACATACCCCAACAGAGGAAGGGGCAGTCGAGGTTTCGGTCCTTTCGGGGCGCGGGCAGGTCCCAATTCTCCTCGTCCAAAAGGCCTCAGAAAGATCAAAGGAACTCTGATGCATGGCGGTCTAAGTCACGTCCTAAACAGACCACCGGAGGTGCCGCTACCAAAGCGGCTTCCTCATGACTTTCGGCATCCTCACTCCGCATCCTCGGTCGGTGGCAGGCTCTCCCGCTTTTGCGACACCTGGCTGCCACGGGTAAAAGACCGTTGGGTGAGAGACATTCTGTCTCACGGTTACAAGATAGAGTTCACCTCTCGTCCCCCGACTCGATTCTTCAGGTCATCCCCGCCTCCCGAGCGAGCCGAGGCTCTTCTGCAGGCGCTGGGCATTCTGAAGGCAGAAGGGGTGGTGGTCCCTGTTCCTCTTCAGCAACAGGGCCACGGTTTTTACTCCAACTTGTTTGTGGTCCCAAAGAAGGACGGGTCTTTCCGACCTGTCCTGGACCTGAAACTTCTCAACAAACACGTAAAGACCAGGCGGTTCCGGATGGAATCCCTCCGCTCCGTCATCGCCTCAATGTCCCAGGGAGATTTCCTTGCATCGATCGATATCAAAGATGCTTATCTCCACGTACCGATTGCTCCAGAGCACCAGCGCTTCTTGCGCTTTGCCATAGGGAACAAACACCTGCAGTTCGTGGCACTGCCGTTCGGCCTGGCAACAGCCCCACGGGTTTTCACCAAGGTTATGGCTACTGTCGTAGCGGTCCTCCACTCTCAGGGTCACTCGGTGATCCCGTACTTGGACGATCTGTTGATCAAGGCACCCTCTCTAGAGGCATGCCAACACAGCTTCGACGCTACCCTGGAGACTCTCCAGAGTTTCGGGTGGATCATCAATTTTCCAAAGTCAAATCTGACACCAGCCCAATCGCTGACATACCTTGGCATGGAGTTTCATACCCTCTCAGCGATAGTGAAGCTTCCGCTGATCAAGCAGCGGTCACTACAGACAGGGGTACAATCTCTCCTTCAAGGTCGGTCACACACCTTGAGGTGCCTCATGCACTTCCTGGGGAAGATGGTGGCAGCAATGGAGGCAGTTCCTTTCGCGCAGTTTCACCTGCGTCCTCTTCAATGGGACATCCTACGCAAATGGGACAGGAAGCCGACGTCCCTCGACAGGAACGTCTCCCTCTCGCAGGCGACCAAAGCTTCCCTTCGGTGGTGGCTTCTTCCCACTTCATTATCGAAAGGGAAATCCTTCCTACCCCCATCCTGGGAGATGGTCACGACGGACGCGAGTCTGTCAGGGTGGGGAGCGGTTTTTCTCCACCACAGGGCTCAGGGTACGTGGACCCAGCAAGAGTCCTCGCTTCAGATCAATGTTCTGGAAATACGGGCAGTGTATCTTGCCCTGAAAGCGTTCCAGCAGTGGCTGGAAGGCAAGCAGATCAGAATTCAGTCAGACAATTCCACAGCGGTGGCATACATCAACCACCAAGGCGGCACACGCAGTCGGCAAGCCTTCCAGGAAGTCCGGCGGATTCTGCTGTGGGTGGAAGCCACGGCCTCCACCATCTCCGCAGTTCACATTCCAGGCGTGGAAAACCGGGAAGCAGATTATCTCAGTCGCCAGGGCATGGACGCAGGGGAATGGTCCCTTCACCCGGACGTGTTTCAGGAGATCTGTTGCCGCTGGGGGGTGCCGGACGTCGACCTCATGGCATCCCGGCACAACAACAAGGTACCGGCGTTCATGGCACGGTCTCAAGATCCCAGAGCTCTGGCGGCAGACGCCTTAGTTCAGGATTGGTCGCAGTTTCAGCTCCCTTATGTGTTTCCTCCGCTGGCACTGTTGCCCAGAGTGTTACGCAAGATCAGGGCCGACTGCCGCCGCGTCATCCTCGTCGCTCCAGACTGGCCGAGGCGGTCGTGGTACCCGGATCTGTGGCATCTCACGGTCGGCCAACCGTGGGCACTACCAGACCGACCAGACTTGCTATCTCAAGGGCCGTTTTTCCATCTGAATTCTGCGGCTCTCAACCTGACTGTGTGGCCATTGAGTCCTGGATCCTAGCGTCTTCAGGGTTATCTCAAGACGTCATTACCACTATGAGACAAGCTAGGAAACGAACGTCCGCCAAGATCTACCACAGGACGTGGAAAATTTTCCTGTCGTGGTGCTCTGCTCAGGGTATTTCTCCCTGGCCTTTTGCCTTGCCCACTTTTCTGTCCTTCCTTCAATCTGGACTGGAAAAGGGTTTGTCGCTCGGCTCCCTTAAGGGACAAGTCTCAGCGCTCTCTGTGTTTTTCCAGAAGCGCCTAGCCAGACTTCCACAGGTACGCACGTTCCTGCAGGGGGTTTGTCACATCGTCCCTCCTTACAAGCGGCCGTTAGAACCCTGGGATCTGAACAGGGTGCTGACGGTTCTTCAGAAACCACCATTCGAGCCAATGAGGGATATTTCTCTCTCACGCCTTTCGCAGAAAGTGGTTTTTCTAGTAGCAGTCACTTCACTTCGGAGAGTGTCTGAGCTAGCAGCGCTGTCATGCAAATCCCCTTTCCTGGTGTTTCACCAGGACAAGGTGGTTCTGCGTCCGGTTCCGGAATTTCTCCCTAAGGTGGTATCCCCCTTTCATCTCAATCAGGATATCTCCTTACCTTCTTTTTGTCCTCATCCAGTTCACCAATGTGAAAAGGATTTGCACTTGTTAGATCTGGTGAGAGCACTCAGACTCTACATTTCTCGTACGGCGCCCCTGCGCCGCTCGGATGCACTCTTTGTCCTTGTCGCTGGCCAGCGTAAAGGGTCACAGGCTTCCAAATCAACCCTGGCTCGGTGGATCAAGGAGCCAATTATCGAAGCTTACCGTTCGGCTGGGCTTCCGGTTCCCTCAGGGCTGAAGGCCCATTCTACCAGAGCCGTGGGCGCGTCCTGGGCTTTGAGGCACCAGGCTACGGCTCAGCAGGTGTGTCAGGCGGCTACCTGGTCGAGCCTGCACACTTTCACGAAGCACTATCAGGGGCATACCTATGCTTCGGCGGATGCCAGCCTAGGTAGACGAGTCCTTCAGGCGGCGGTTGCCCGCCTGTAGGAAGAGGCCGTTTTACGGCTCTCTTATGAGGTATTATTTTACCCACCCAGGGACTGCTTTTGGACGTCCCAATTGTCTGGGTCTCCCAATAGAGCGACAAAGAAGAAGGGAATTTTGTTTACTTACCGTAAATTCCTTTTCTTCTAGCTCTAATTGGGAGACCCAGCACCCGCCCCTGTTTTTTTGTGTACACATGTTGTTCATGTTGAATGGTTTCAGTTCTCCGATATTCCTTCGGATTGAAGTTACTTTAAACCAGTTTATAATTCTTTTTCCTCCTTCTTGCTTTTGCACCAAAACTGAGGAGCCCGTGGGAGCACGGGGGGTGTATAGGCAGAAGGGGAGGGGCTTAACACTTTTGAGTGTAATACTTTGTGCGGCCTCCGGAGGCATAGCCTATACACCCAATTGTCTGGGTCTCCCAATTAGAGCTAGAAGAAAAGGAATTTACGGTAAGTAAACAAAATTCCCTTCTTTGATCAAAAAAAGCATAAAGCTATCCCACCAACGCCAAGGTGTACCCAGTTGGGATAGTACCTACACTCTCTAATATTAAAACCTTACCATGGGTCTAAAATAGGCCTCAATGTGGCTAAGGGCTGAGAGCGACCGGGTCCCAACAGGACACACACAGTCAGGGGGATTCACAGGATGAAATGTCCAGCTCGCTGAGAAGGGGGCCACTCCCTGTTTGTACTGAATACAAAAAAACTACATAAAAACAAAAAAGTGAGCCGGAGTATGAGATGGTATACATGGTACTTGTGAGACCATGTTCACACTGGCCATGTGGCTCCAGCCTTTGTACCCGCAATGGGTACTTCAACCTTAACAACACCGCCGACGTAGTGGGGTGAGAAGGGAACATGCTGGGGGCCCCGTGGGGGCCCTCTTTTCTTCCAACCGACATAACTAATATGAGAATGCATGAGTGGATGTGTGCCTCCTTCCACACAAAGCATAAAACTGAGGAGCCCGTGATCCACGGGAGGGTGTATAGGCAGAGGGGAGGGGTTACACTTTTTAAAGTGTAATACTTTGTGTGGCCTCCGGAGGCAGAAGCTATACACCCAATTGTCTGGGTCTCCCAATGGAGCAACAAAGAAAGATGCATATTTTATGCTATGCTTTCCTGACACACTGGTTTTAAGTGGAAATACCCCTATGCAACTAAATATGAAGTAGAAGTGTGCGGTTAGTGCTACAGGTTAATATAGTTTAAAAACAAACCAAGGGAAAAATTGTGAAAACATACCCTGCTGTAACTAAATAAAAGCATAGTGCATATAAACATAGGGTACTTAGTAAACACAGTTTTTGATCAAAAAAAGCATAAAGCAATCCCACCAACGCCAAGGTGTACCCAGTTGGGATAGTACCTACACTCTCTAATATTAAAACCTTACCATGGGTCTAAAATAGGCCTCAATGTGGCTAAGGGCTGAGAGCGACCGGGTCCCAACAGGACACACACAGTCAGGGGGATTCACAGAATGAAATGTCCAGCTCACCAAGAGGGAGGGCCACACCCCATTTGTACTGAATACAAAAAAACTACATAAAAACAAAAAAGTGAGCCGGAGTATGAGATGGTATACATGGAGCTTGTGAGCTCATGTTCACACTGGCCATTAGACAAGGAGAAACCAAGGGAAAAATTGTGAAAACATAATTTTTTTTCCTTGGTTTCCCGTCATTACAGACTTGTCTAACTAGCGTCGCACAATGCTTGCATGGACATTTATGATCTCACTACTGTATTATGAAGCATATGAGCCGTCTCTATTGCCATGTTTGTTGGACCAGAACTTATAGGCCTTGTGATGAGCCAACTTGCTGACCCAGATATTTTGCCTGGACGTCCACATCTTGGCTTTTGAATGGATGGACACGTTTCTTTTCATATTCTTCCAACTGTCATGACACTCACATGATGCATTTTGGCAATTTTACTTGGCCAAGAGACCACTATTGATGAGCTGGATGATGATGTTTCACCTTTCTTGGGAAATCTTCTTCATGGCTGCTCCTGGATTCGAACCAGTAACCTTTTGTTCAGGAATCAACATTATGAGGTATTAGGGAATGTGAGAACAGGTTGTAATTTGCAGTATACAGGAAAAAAAAAAAGATTTTTCCACCACCAGAAGCAAAACAGTAACAATGCAGTGACATGATAACAATCTGTATAACCAATCATATGCAAGTCAAATTTATGTATGAGAGCCAAGATGATTGTCTATAAAATGAAGGTAGTCTCACGCTCAAAGCTGTAATGCAGGAGTGGAGAACCTTTTTTCTGCTGGGGGCCAATTACCTGGTTAAGCTGCCTCAGTTGATGGACCAGTGCTTCTGAATCCTGTTTGCAGTCTGCCTGTAACCTGGTGTACTGAAGTCTTTGGACGAACTACCTTTCTGCTATCCTCTGCTTTGGATCACTGGAACTCATGTCCACACAGGGACCCTTCTGCTCTGCCATGGACACTTACAAGTACAGTAAGAGAGACTGAATTATACCTTGAGACTTCTGCTGAATTTTGAGGATCTATTCCTGCTTAATTTGTTCCCAGCCTCTGCACCCTGCAACTGTTTAACCCTTCTTATCTTTTGTGTACTTACTTGTATGAAGTAATACAAGAACTCTTTAGCAAACCTGTGTCCCTGTGTTTCCCTTGTACCCTTGCACTAGACTCTATACAAACAGTATTTTTTAACACCTTACATGTATATACATCACAGGAGACACTGGGGGCACATAGATCACACGAGGGGCTGGGGACATGTATATGCTCCCAGACCCTCCTGTAATGTATATGCCCTCAGTCACTTCTATGATATATATGTACCACCCCCAGCAGCGGTCGGACTGCTCGGATACGGATGTCACTGCTCGTGGCTCGAGGGTCTCTGGGCCCGGGGGGTAAAGGTCACACCCGAATGAAGAAGGGGGGTATTTACAGGGAAAGATATAAATAGTTTGTGACATCACCCGTAGTGTGCGGTAATAGGGAGTACCGCCGCTGCCGTTGGGAGTACCCGGGGTGATGGAGTGGGGGCAGCTAGATGACATTACCCTCCACGGGTAGCGAAAGGCCCCAGGGTCCCGGATGGTGGTATGAGTTGCAGGGGGAAGCGCAGGCTCGCTGGATGCAGGAGTTAATCAGGTACTCACTCAGCAAGAAAGCAGACACTGACAACGTAGTAAACGAAGTCTCTGATTGATTGCCGCTGCCCTCTTGGGGAGCTCGTCTGGGGCCAGTCCCCTGCAGTACTGCCTGGTGGTTGGTGTCCTGCTTCCTGGCACCGTATTTTAGAGTGTCCTTTGTGGCCCGTCAGCTTGGAGCTTTCCGGGCCCCGCTCCCTGCTATGAGTAGCAAGAGGAGCTTGTTCTCAGGAGCTCATGCTTGGGATTTCATTGGGCTGCTTTGCTTGGAAAGCCCTATCCCCCTCGTTGCGCTAGTGTCCCCGATCTCTAAGCTTCGTGAGAACAGTCCATATAGGCCCTGTCCTCCGCAGATTAATTGCCGGGTTGCTTGAAGCTTCTCCTCGACCTAGGTTCCGTGTACCTGTCGTGCCTTCGGTCCCAGCCCAGCTATTGAACTGCGGCTGCTGGATATCCTCCAAGACTAGCCAAGCACCCAGTCCCAATCTCCCGCGACCGGGTCTCCGACTTCCCCTGGTCCAGACCACCATCTGCGATCTAGTCTCCTTTTCCCCTGGGAGCTCCAACTCCCAGCTTCCTCACACTTCGCTCCCCTAGAGCCAACCGCTCTCCTTGCTCCCCTGGAGCTAACTGACTTGTCACCTCCCACCTCCCTGCCTGACCCCTAGGTGGGCGGCCCTTTTCCAGCTTAAGCAGTCCACTGATGTGCCTGACAGGTGTGGTGCGTGGTGTATCTAGGATTTGTGGATGCTGGTGGAGGCAATATCACAAGATAGGGACCCAGAACCATGGGGGGATTGAACCCTGCACGGGGATAGAAAGATTGTGCAGAACCCTGTTACAACCTGACTAGTCCAGGGCGTCACATATATGCCCCCAGCCCCTCTTGTGATATATATGCCCCCACCTCTCCTGTAATGTGTATGCCCCAGCACCTCCAATGTGATGTATATGCTCCAGCATCTCTAATATGATGTATATGTCCCCAGCGTATCCAATGTGATGTATATGCCCCCAGTGTCTCCAATGGGATGTATATGCTCCATCCCCTCCTGTGATGCATATGACCCTAGCATCTCAAATGTGATGTACAGTATATATTACAGGAGGGGCTTGAACATTTACATCACAGGACATGCTGAGGATAGACACATCACAGGAGGGGCTGGGGGCATATAAGTGACGCCCTGGCAAAACCAGGTAGTCACAGATAGGCCCCCGCATAACACCTTCCCTTACCTAGGTAATACACAGCCGATCTGAAACTCTAGTCACCCCCCCCTTAGGGAAAGATGGAAAACGCCCACCTAGGGGTCTAGACAGCCCGGGGCGGGAAAACAATCAGATTAAGTTTGTAGTTCAAGTTGAGAGGAGTGTGGGCTGGAGCTAGGTGTAGCTCCAGCAGAGGAAGTTCAAGTTGAACGGTGCCAGGGTCGGAGCCCTGGTACCTTGGCTAGGTGGCAGAAGGTGGTCTCCATCAGCAGGAGATGGGAAGACGGCTCGGCAGATCCGAGATGGATCGGGACAGGGTTGTAGACTGCCAGTACCGACACAGGGAACTGACCTGGAAACCGTAGCACAGAGGGGGTACTCGGACCCTGAAGCCAGGACCAAAACCAGCGGCCTAGCTAATTAACCAATTGAGGGCAGGATTATAGGTCCTGTCCCACCCAAAGTCCCTAAAAGAAGACAACAGCCCACCGATAGGGATAAGACAACCGCCAGGGCCCATAGATCCCACGGGCCAGCGTCTGCGGGCACGGCTCCTTAGGCCACATCCAGCCGGAAGCAGACTCCTGATTTACAGACCATGCAGTCCACCATACACAAAACAAGTGCAGAGGGAAAAGGACAGCGACCAACAGCCCGGGTGGGGGACCTTAATGCAACCGGCCGCCGCGGCCGGCCACCAGCACCTTGGTTTACCAAAAGACTTGTGTGATTCATTTACTGTAAGTAACCAAACATCCCCTCGCCAGTCCGGGTGCGCCGGCCCTTGCCATTGCTACACCCTGCACAAAGACTCTGGGTCCCGGGGCAAACATCCCTACCCACGGAGGGGTTAACATCCAGCTTCCACTACATCTCCCCCGGGTGCCCCACGACATCAGAGGTGGTGTCCCACCTCACCACACACCGTGGGTGGCATCACAAACGTAATACGGACCAGCCCGTATATCTACGTCCCCCCTTTTTATTCGGCATGTCCGTGTGACCCCCGGGTCCGGAGGATCCCTCGAGTCACAGACACACACAGCAGGCCCGGACCCGAGCAGTGGCGGCTGCTGGCACGGTGGCGGCACATATACATGACAGAAGGGGCTGGGGCATTTACATGACAGAAGGAGCTGGGGCACAGATATCACTGGGAACTATAAACATGGCTGTGGGGCACGAATAGCACTGGGGGGGGGGACACAAACATCACTCAGGGTGCAATCATCCTTAGGGGGGCACAGATAGCACTGAGGTGGCAAGAACAGCACAGATAGCACTTGCAAAGCACAGACATCACTAGGGGTATGGACATCACTGGGGGTACACAGCATTGGGGGAAACACAACAGTAGGGGTGATACACAGCATGGGGGGCACACAACACTGAGTGGGGGGAGACAGCACTAGTGGGGGCACACAGCACTAGGGAGCAAAGCACGTGCAGAGCACAGAAATCACTGGGGGGGAACGCAAACCTGGGGTGATACACAGCGTTGGGGGGGCACACAAAACTGAGGGGGTGGTACACAGAACTGGGGGTGAGGAAACAGCTCTAGGGGTGGCCACAAAGCACTTGAGGGTAGGCACACAGCACCGGAGGGCGGGCACCGGGCACACAGTACCGGAGGAGTGTAGCCAGGCACATTGCTCCGGAGGGCAGGTACACACCGCTGGAAGCTGTGAAGTTACTGTGGGACGGAAGTGCAGAGCGCTAAACCTGCCCACAAAGTAAGTCCTGAGCACACTGGCACTGGCCAGCTGAGAGCAAATTGGTAGGCGCAAGCAGTGCATGTGGGGATTTAAATGGCTGGTAAGACCGCGGCAGCAGTGCAAGCACTGCTGCCCCTGGGAATCTGCCAGTCGGCCGCAGAAAAGGTTATTGGACCGCAGGTTATATGTTCCCCACCCCTGTTGTAATGGATGGTGAGATATGGAGCTTGAAAGTCAAAGGTTCAAAACATTGTTACCCTTTTGTTCGCTAGTATAAGCTTCTATCCTTCAGAAAACACAATGTTACATGTTGCAGCTTTGGACACAGTAATTCAGCAGATGTGCTATTAGTCTGCAGTAATGAACATCATGGTGGTGTACACACTGCAGAGAGCAAATATGTTGGAGATTTTTGGTTGCTAAGAAACACAGGTGATGCAAGTGGGTATCAAAATGTCACAAGTCAGAAACCTGCCTGTGACATCACAAAGGTCACTTCTGGTCTTTACCCTTCTACAGCTGAATTACGGTATTCTTTTTCCTATACAAACAGTAATAGCAATCTATATTAAGCTCCGTCTTAACAAGTAATCCAGAAAATGGGAATGATTTTTCTACACAGCCATTGCCTAGACGCATTTATATGCACACAGATATAAACAAACAATCTTTCTTGGGTGGCGCCAGAATTCGCCCCACAACTTCAGCTCCTGCTGTTGGATTACTAATTTCTTAAATTGTTAGTTTGTCACCTCTCTGCCCCCCCAATTCCTTAAATTCTAATTTTTATTACAGACTCTGCATTTTTCATCACACTTGTAGGTGTTAGGACTGGCTGGTCACAACATCAGCCTGTGGCACTGCTGAGGTGTTATGGAAGCCCAGTTTGATTTGATAGCAGCCTTCAGCTCGTCTGCATTGTTGGGTCTGGTGTCTCATCTCATTGCAACTTGGATTGTGGCCTCTCCACTCTTCCTCCAGACTCTGGGACCTTGATTTCCAAATGAAATGCAAAATTTACTTTTATCTGAAAACAACACCTTGGACCATTGAATAACAGTCCAGTTCTCTCCTTGGTCCAGTTAAGACGCCTCTGGCGTTGTCTATTGGTCATGAGTGGCTTGACACAAGGAATGCGACAGTTGTAGCCCATGTCCTGGATACGTCTGTGTGTGGTGGCTCTTGAAGCACTGACTCCAGCAGCAGTCCACTCCTTGTGAATCTCTCAAATTTTTGAATGGCCTTTTCTTAACAATCCTATCAAGGCTGCGGTTATCCCAGTTGCTTCTGCACCTTTTTCTGCCACACTTTTTCCTTCCACTCAACTTTCCATTAATATGCTTGGATACACCACTCTGTGAACAGACAGCTTCTTTAGCAATGATCATTTGTGGCTTACCTTCAAGGACTGCTTTCTCTAAATCTCTCAAGTCAGTAGTCTTCCCCATGATTGTGTAGCCTACCGAACCAAACTAAGGGACCATTTGAAACGCTTAGGAAGCCTTTGCAGGTGTTTTGTGGTAATTATTCTAATTTTCTGAGATAATGACTTGGGCTTTCATCGGCTGTAAGCCATAATCATCAACATTAACAGAAATAAACACTGGAAATCGATCACTCTGTTTGTAATGACTCTATATAATATATGCGTTTCACTTTTTGTATTGAATTAGTGAAATAAACTAACTTTTTGATGATATTCTAACTTATTGAGATGCATCTGTATGTAAAGATTTATGGGCCAGACATAGATCTCCCTGAGAATCTACCTTCTTAACTTATTTTAAATGAAAGGGGACAAGTGAGACACTCAAATCAGTAGGTTGTCTTTGTAATGCATGGGATTGTAGACCCCATTTTAAAACTTAACTCTCAACAGCCGTAATAAAGACTACAGACAATGCTCTGATGTGAGATGGCCGTAAAGCTTTATTGAGGGCTACCTACAGTTAGGTCCAGAAATATTTGGACAGTGACACAAGTTTTGTTATTTTAGCTGTTTACAAAAACATGTTCAGAAATACAATTATATATATAATATGGGCTGAAAGTGCACACTCCCAGCTGCAATATGAGAGTTTTCACATCCAAATCGGAGAAAGGGTTTAGGAATCATAGCTCTGTAATGCATAGCCTCCTCTTTTTCAAGGGACCAAAAGTAATTGGACAAGGGACTCTAAGGGCTGTAATTAACTCTGAAGGCATCTCCCTCATTAACCTGTAATCAATGAAGTAGTTAAAAGGTCTGGGGTTGATTACAGGTGTGTGGTTTTGCATTTGGAAGCTGTTGCTGTGACCAGACAACATGCGGTCTAAGGAACTCTCAATTGAGGTGAAGCAGAACATCCTGAGGCTGAAAAAAAAGAAAAAATCCATCAGAGAGATAGCAGACATGCTTGGAGTAGCAAAATCAACAGTCGGGTACATTCTGAGAAAAAAGGAATTGACTGGTGAGCTTGGGAACTCAAAAAGGCCTGGGCGTCCACGGATGACAACAGTAGTGGATGATCGCCGCATACTTTCTTTGGTGAAGAAGAACCCGTTCACAACATCAACTGAAGTCCAGAACACTCTCAGTGAAGTAGGTGTATCTGTCTCTAAGTCAACAGTAAAGAGAAGACTCCATGAAAGTAAATACAAAGGGTTCACATCTAGATGCAAACCATTCATCAATTCCAAAAATAGACAGGCCAGAGTTAAATTTGCTGAAAAACACCTCATGAAGCCAGCTCAGTTCTGGAAAAGTATTCTATGGACAGATGAGACAAAGATCAACCTGTACCAGAATGATGGGAAGAAAAAAGTTTGGAGAAGAAAGGGAACGGCACATGATCCAAGGCACACCACATCCTCTGTAAAACATGGTGGAGGCAACGTGATGGCATGGGCATGCATGGCTTTCAATGGCACTGGGTCACTTGTGTTTATTGATGACATAACAGCAGACAAGAGTAGCCGGATGAATTCTGAAGTGTACCGGGATATACTTTCAGCCCAGATTCAGCCAAATGCTGCAAAGTTGATCGGACGGCGCTTCATAGTACAGATGGACAATGACCCCAAGCATACAGCCAAAGCTACCCAGGAGTTCATGAGTGCAAAAAAGTGGAACATTCTGCAATGGCCAAGTCAATCACCAGATCTTAACCCAATTGAGCATGCATTTCACTTGCTCAAATCCAGACTTAAGACGGAAAGACCCACAAACAAGCAAGACCTGAAGGCTGCGGCTGTAAAGGCCTGGCAAAGCATTAAGAAGGAGGAAACCCAGCGTTTGGTGATGTCCATGGGTTCCAGACTTAAGGCAGTGATTGCCTCCAAAGGATTCGAAACAAAATATTGAAAATAAAAACATTTTGTTTGGGTTTGGTTTATTTGTCCAATTACTTTTGACCTCCTAAAATGTGGAGTGTTTGTAAAGAAATGTGTATAATTCCTACAATTTCTATCAGATATTTTTGTTCAAACCTTCAAATTAAACGTTACAATCTGCACTTGAATTCTGTTGTAGAGATTTCATTTCAAATCCAATATGGTGGCATGCAGAGCCCAACTCGCGAAAATTGTGTCACTGACCAAATATTTCTGGACCTAACTGTATATATCATTAAAATACTCTTTATTAAATTAAACACCTTGGACAACTCAATCAGTTTAGCCGAAGACCTGACTAAACAAAATACTTAAAAAAAACACCCAAAAACATGGCTTAATTTATCCCTCCAATAAAACCAGACAACATAAAAAGATGAGCTGAAAATACACAAAGGTGCGGGTGGATGAGTGTGTACAGGTGCTAAATAGCTGCTGAGGTCCACTCAGTACCAAGGTCCAGTCAGACGACTCAGCCAATCAAGGATCCCAGCCACTGTTACTAAAGGTACCGTCACACTAAACAACTTACCAGCGATTCCAACAACGATACAACCTGATAGGGATCGCTGGTAAGTTGCTAGGAGGTTGCTGGTGAGAGGTCACACAGTCAGACGCTCCAGCGATCCCACCAGCAACATGACCTGGCAGGGATCGCTGGAGCATCGCTACACGGGTTGCTGGTGAGCTGTCACCAGCAACCAGTGACCAGCCCCCAGCCAGAAGCAACGCACTGAAGCGATGCTGCGCTTGATAACTAAGGTAAATATCGGGTAACCAACCCGATATTTACCTTGGTTACCAGCGCACGCAGCTACACGTGCAGAGAGCAGGGAGCAGCGCACACTGCTTAGCGCTGGCTCCCTGCTCTCCTAGTTACAGCACACATCGGGTTAATTACCCGATGTGTACTGCAGCTACATGTGCACAGAGCAGGAGCCGCGCACACTGCTTAGCGCTGGCTCCCTGCTCTCCTTGCTACAGCACACATCGGGTTAATTACCCGATGTGTACTCTGCTACACGTGCAAGGAGCAGGAGCCGGCACTGACAGTGAGAGCGGCGGAGGCTGGTAACGAAGGTAACTATCGGGTAACCAAGGACAGGGCTTCTTGATTACCCGATGTTTACCGTGGTTACCAGCGTCCGCAGAAGCCGGCTCCTGCTGCCTGCACATTTAGTTGTTGCTGTCTCGCTGTCACACACAGCGATCTGTGCTTCACAGCGGGAGAGCAACAACTAAAAAATGGTCCAGGCCATTCAGCAACAACCAACGACCTCACAGCAGGGGCCAGGTTGTTGCTGGATGTCACACACAGCGACATCACTAGCAACATCGCTGTTACGTCACAAAAGTTGTCCATCAGCAGCGATGTTGCTAGCGATGTTGCTTAGTGTGACGGGGCCTTAAGGTTAGGGCTGAGCACCCATGAGTGACCAGCAGAATTACCTCACAAACATTACATCTAATGGGATAAAGAACTGTGACAAATTATTGATTTACTAACTAGGGATCCTAATCCATTATCCCCTCCAGGGACCTTCCAGGACAGCAACTCCAAAAAAAGAAATATCCTTTGCAAGAGATGAAGAGCCTGGACAGGGGACCACGTTCTGTCATGTACATCTTTATGTCCTTTGTGTATATTGAAACAGCACAAAACAAAAAAAAAGAGGGGAAAAAAGACAAATTGGACATAATTTCACATAAAACTCCAAAAATGGGCAAAATTGTTGGCACCCTCAACTCAATATTTGGTTGCACATCCTTTGGAATAAATAACTGCAATCACTTTCTATAACGATCAATAAGCTTCTTACACCTGTCAATTGGAATTTTGCACCACTCTTCTTTTACAAACTGCTCCAGGTCTCTCATATTTGAATGGCACCTTCTCCCAACAGTAATTTTAAGACCTCTCCACAGGTGTTCAATGTGATTTAGATCTGGATCCATTGCTGGCCACTTCAGAACTCTCCAGCGCTTTGTTTCCATCCACTTATGAGTGCTTCTTGATTTATGTTTGGGGTCATTGTCCTGCTTTAAGACCCATGACCTAGGATGCAACCCCAGCTTTCCGATAATGGTCACTACATTGCAACCCAAAATCCTTTGGTAACCTTCAGATTTCACAATGCATTGTACACAGTCAGGGCACCCAGTGCCAGAGGCAGTAAAACAACCTCAGAACATCTTTGAACCTCCACCATATTTGACTGTAGGTACTGTGTTCTTTTCTTTATAGGCCTTGTTCCATTTTCAGTAAACAGTAGAATCATGTGATTTACCACAAAGCTCTATCTTGGTCTCATCTGTCCACAAGATGCTTTCCCAAAAGAATTTTGGCTAACTCACCTACATTTTAGCAAACTGTAGTCGTTTTTTATGTCTCTGTGTCAGCAGTGGGGACCTCCTGGGTCTTTTGCCAAAGTGGATCATTTCATTCAAATGGTAATAGACAGTTTGCGCTGACACTGATGCACCCTGAGACTGCAGGACAACTTGAATTTCTTTAGAACTTGATTAGGGCTGCTTATCTACCATACGAATCACCCTGCTTGTCAACCTTTTCAATTTTTCTGAGCTGTCCATGTCCAGGGAGATTAGTTAAGGGCCAGTCACACACAACGACTTACCAGCGATCCCGAAAACGATGCGACCTGATAGGGATCGCAGGTAAGTCACTGGGAGGTCGCAGGTGAGATGTCACACAGTCAGATCTTACCAGCGATGCAGGAACAATACAGGTTGCAGTAGCGACCTGTATAACGATCTCAGCAGTCACTGTGACCCTGTCACACAGTGTCAAACACAGCATCAAACACAGTGATGGGTCCTGCCCAGCAGGACATCGCCTTTGAAGAAAATGGCCTGGACCATTCTGCAATGACTAGAGATCTCACAGCAGGGGCCTGATCGCTGGTAGGTGTCACACATAACAAGATCGCTAACGGGATCACTACTGCGTCACAGAAACCGTGACTCAGCAGTGATATCGCTAGCGATCTCGTTATGTGTGACGGTACCTTTACAGTACCATGGATTGTAAACTGATTATATTGCGCACCGTAGACAAAGGAACATCAAGATATCTGGAGATGGACTTGTAACCTTCAGATTGTTGATATTTTTCACCAATTTTGGTTCTCAAGTCCACAGACAGTTATTTTCTCCTCTTCTTAGTGTGGCAAACACAGAAACAATGCAAATACTGAGTCATCTTCTCCTCTATTTATCTGGTTTCAGGTGTGATTTTTATATTGCCCACACTAGTTGTGTCTGAACGGGCATCACATGCTCAAAACAGTTGTTTACCCACAATTTTGAAAAGATGTCAACAATTTTGCCTGGCCCATCTTGATAGTATTGTGTGAAATTATGTTAAATTTTCCTTTTTTTAGTTTTTTTTTTTTGTGTCATTCCAAGGAAATAAATATGGGTATAACAAAATGTGAAATTGCAATATTTTCTGAAACAGTTTCAATGGTGCCAACACTTGCCATGACTGTATAATAATAATAATGGTTTCAGAAAGAGGAACATATTTTAAAACATATTTCACTTGTCCTTTGTGGTGATAAAAAATTATGAAAAATAGACAAGTATTTCCTTTATTTACCCACCAATATGACCCAATAGTGGGAAAAAAAAAGAAAAAGTATGAAAATAACATATACATAGCTGAATGATAAAAACTTTACAATCCTTTAAACTACATTTCAGAAAAAAACGAAAATACACTTGTGAGCAATAGCGATGAATGGTCTAGTTTTACACTGGTCAAATTCTAGTGATTATCATCAGATTGTTCAGATTATCAGAAGATTCCAGAAGCCAATGAACAAACCAAAATTCCACGTGGCTGTGTGCCCACAATAAATGTTGACACTGCATTTTCGCTGCACAAAACATTGGCACATTTTACAGTTCCAGGAAAGTGGATGGAATTTATAAAAATCTCATGCCCACTGTGATTTTTTTTTATACACCATAAATTGATCTGCGGTGCGTATTTCAAATTTGCAACACATCAATTTCTTTTGCAAATACGCTGATGATGTATATGTGCAGATTCTCCCCCACAAAATTGCATTAGATGCAGAAAATCTGCACGTAAAAAACGCATGTGTTGAAACACACTAAAAACACATGTAATCCAGAAATGACTGTGTCAATAAAGATTTGTCAAAGAGAAATACCAGCAAGTCTCAAAACAAAGTACATTATACAAAAAAAAGAGAGAGGTTTATTTGGAGTTATTCTATTTAACAACTTTGAATGGTATAATAACGTGTGCACAATATTAAATTCCACCATTTTCAGGTTTGAAAGAATTGACTTTCTCACTAAATCTGTATAAATATATGCCTAATATGCCTATGTAAGATTTTAAATCTCCTTCTTCCATTTTTCTGCCCTTTAAAAGAATATTCTCAAGTTAATAAATTGCTTTCATTTGTTAGACAGCATGAAAGTAAGCAAATTTGATATTTACTTACTTTTTCTATTTCCAGTCATTTTCCTGCAATGAGCGCTTTTATCTTTCATAGTACACAGCTGGTTTCCATGGAGCATGACCATTAATGCCTGTCCTGTGTCTGTCCAAGAGTGTGCAGTAGTTACAATTGAAACAAGGAGTTAACTGTTAATTTACGAGTCAGCTCTCTCTGAACAATTGATTTTTATATAAACCGTAGCTGCTCTTCTCCCTCTCAGCTCCTGATTGACCTGCTGTAATTAATCCTGTAGAAACATAATTCTCAGCGCCCTGACTGTCAAGAGCTGTTTGTACAAATGTCCTGTTATCTCTACATGTAAGTACGGTGATAACCGTGTAAACCACTGATTGCTAAATGTGTTACCACAGAACCTGTGCTCAGCTTTGGCTATGTTCACACTGGACAGTTCTGGTGCTTTTTTTGCAGCAAAACCTGATCTCTTGGCAGTCCAAAAGCTGCTTTTTTTGTGTGAGTTTTACCTCGTTTTTTTGCAGCAGTTTTGGTGTGCTTTTTACAAATAAGGAATAACGTTTGGAACACCATTCTAAGTCTGAACTGGGTGCAAAAACCTAAAAAAACATCACTATGGGGAAATAAGGTATGCACACCAGTGACTATGTAAGGGGAATACATGAAATAGCAGAAACTGCTGTGTGAATACTGACTTGAAAAATCCAATAGCTATATGTAAGAGTGAAAATGTGAAAAAATGGAATCTGCATTACTGCCATGAACATATGAATCAAGAGAAATTTAGCTACTGAATTGATCAATGCAATAGAGCCCCAACACTACGCCAAAGTATTTCTCTACGTTGGGGTCCCTAGCTTGTGTGTGTCCTCTCATGCGTAGTGTTGGGGCTCTATTGCATTGATCAATTCAGTAGCTAAATTTCTCTTGATTCATATGGTCATGGCAGTAATGCAGATTCCATTTTTTCACATTTTCACTCTTACATATAGCTATTGGATTTTTCAAGTCAGTATTCACACAGCAGTTTCATGTATTCCCCTTACATAGTCACTGGTGTGCATACCTTATCTCCCCATAGTGATGTTTTTTTAGGTTTTTGCACCCAGTTCAGACTTAGAATGGTGTTCCAAACGTTATTCCTTATTTGTTAGTAGTTTTTCGTTTGTGAACCCTCCCCAACCACACCTATTGCTAATCCATATCATACGCATAAATAGCCTGGGTCTCAGCTTCCCATACACGGTAAGTTTTTTAACTGCATGAGAGGACACACACAAGCTAGGGACCCCAACGTAGAGAAATACTTTGGCGTAGTGTTGGGGCTCTATTGCATTGATCAATTCAGTAGCTAAATTTCTCTTGATTCATATGTTCATGGCAGTAAGGCGGGCTTTGCACACTACGACATCGCAGCCCGATGCTGCGATGCCGAGTGCGATAGTGCCCGCCCCCGTCGCAGCAGCGATATGTGGGGATAGCTGGCGTAGCGAAAGTTATCGCTACGCCAGCTTCACACACACACTCACCTGCCGTGCGACGTCCCTGTGGCCGGCGACCCGCCTCCTTGTTAAGGGGGCGGGTCGTGCGGCGTCACTGCGACGTCACACGGCAGGCAGCCAATCAGAGCGGAGGGGCGGAGATGAGCAGGATGTAAACATCCTGCCCACCTCCTTCCTTCCGCATATCCTACGGAAGCCGCAGTGAGGCCGGTAGGAGACGTTCCTCGCTCCTGCGACTTCACACACAGCGATGTGTGATGCCGCAGGAGCGAGGAACAACATCGGACCGTCGCGTCAGCGTAATCATGGATTACGCCGACGCTGCACCGATGATACGATTACGACGCTTTTGCGCTCGTTAATCGTATCATCCAGCCTTTACACACTGCAATGTCGCATGCGATGCCGGAAGTGCGTCATTTTCAATTTGACCCCACCGACATCGCACCTGCGATGTCGCAGTGTGCAAAGTGCCCCTAATGCAGATTCCATTTATTCACATTTTCACTCTTACATATAGCTATTGGATTTTTCAAGTCAGTATTCATACAGCAGTTTCTGCTATTTCATGTATTCCCCTTACATAGTCACTGGTGTGCATACCTTATCTCCCCATAGTGATGTTTTTTTAGGTTTTTGCACCCAGTTCAGACTTAGGCTATGTGCACACGTTGCGTCGGAGTACCTGCAGTTTATTCTGCACGTTTTCCTTCCCTTGGTTTTTGACCAAATGGCTTTTGACCATTTTTTAGCGCTAAAAACGCATGCGTTTTTACCGCGTTTTTAGTGCATTTTTAGCGCTTTTTACCTGCGTTTTCACCTGCGTTTCTGCAGATGTGTTTTTGAGATCAAGACACTGAGAAATAAAGTTGAATTAGTCAAAAAGAATGAAAAAAGAGAAAAAAAGTATAAAATTAACTTTTAATAAAACTATATGGGAAATTATCAATTTTAATGAAAAAATAGTGGTTATGCACATTTTATCAGAAAAATAGGTGAAGTTTATAATTTTTTAACATTTAAATTTTCGGTTATTGTGTGTGTGTAAAGGAACATTAGAACCCATTAATTTTTGTCCACAAAAGCATGCGATTTTGGAGCCAAAAACGCAGTGGAAAAGCAGGTAAAAAGCATGAAAAACGCAGGAATTGTGATTTTGGTTGCATTTTGCCATTTCTCATTGACTCCAATGTTAAGGAAACGCTGCAGAAATGGCAAAAACAACTGACATGCTGCTTCTTTTTCAGCATGGTTTTTGACCACAAATATGCAAATTAAACGCTGCTGAAAAAAAAGCAAAGTGCAGACAGGATTTCTGCTTTTCCCATAGACTTTGCTGGCAATCAAAAACGCATGCGTTTTAGCGCAAAAACGCTGCTGCTGAAAACGCTGCAGAAACGCGGAAAAAAACGCAACGTGCGAACATAGCCTTAGAATGGTGTTCCAAACGTTATTCCTTATTTGTTAGTAGTTTTTCGTTTGTGAACCCTCCCCAACCACACCTATTGCCAATCCATATCATACGCATAAATAGCCTGGGTCTCAGCTTCCCATACACGATAAGTTTTTTAACTGCATGAGGGGACACACACAAGCTAGGGACCCCAACGTAGAGAAATACTTTGGCGTAGTGTTGGGGCTCTATTGCATTGATCAATTCAGTAGCTAAATTTCTCTTGATTCATATGTTCATGGCAGTAATGCAGGTTCCATTTTTTCACATTTTCACTCTTACACATAGCTATTGGATTTTTCAAGTCAGTATTCACACAGCAGTTTCTGCTATTTCATGTATTCCCCTTACATAGTCACTGGTGTGCATACCTTATCTCCCCATATTGGTGTGCTTTTTGTCTGCAGTACATGTTTAAATAAAGTTAGTTTCATTCACCTAAGGCCTAAGCCACACGGCGAGAAAATGGGTGCAAGTGGAGTGCGATAAAACATCGCATTCCCCTCAGACCAATTCTAGCCTGTGTGTCAGCGCACATGAGAGATTATTTTCTCAGCCCTAATCGGACCGAGAAAACAATCGCAGCATGCTGCGATTGTAAGCTGAGACTCTTTCTCTCGCACCCATTCAAGTAAATGGGGCGAGAGAAAAATCGCACTGCACTCGCGGTACACCGGTGTAATGCGAGTGTAGTGCGAGAATGGCAATAGCCGACTATGGAGAAGAGAGGGAGAGAAATCCCTCCCCTCCTCTGTGCCAGCCCGACCCCCGCAGCTGAGTTCTGCTCGCAGGATCGGACCTCAGATGCTGGCACACTCGTATGACATTCGGCTCCTGCTGTGCTGCCAGCGCGAGCCGAGTCTCATGTGAGCATCGCAGTAGTGCCCCGTGTGGCCCCAGCCTAAAAAGCAGCAAAAATGCACCAAAAACGCTCTGCAGTCTCATTGGGTTTAATCATGGAGAAAAAAAGCAGCAATAACATTGAGAGAATTGACATGCTGCTTCTTTAAAAAAAAAAAAAAAAGCAGCATTTTGTAATTTCAATCCGGAAAAAAAAGCAGGTGTGTCTGTGTGTGCATGAGATTTCTGGAATCTCATAGACTTTGCTGGTACTGTAGAAAGCAGCTTTTTTTTAGAATGTATTTGCATAACACCAATGAAAAAAACCATGCAAAAAATGCACCAAAAATTCCCTGTGTGAACCAAGCCTTAGGCTGTGTGCGCACTTAGCGTTTTTACATGCGTTTCCGCAGCGTTTTGAACTGCAACGTTTTATGTTTAATCTTTCTTTATTAAAGTAAACAAAAGAATTTACAGGAAGAAAAAAAAAGAAGATTCAAATACGTGATTACTTCATGTCAACTTACAGAGAAGAGTATAAGCCACATCCTAACACCTCTTCTCTTACTATCATAAGGCACGCATATGACATGTAACCACCTTTTATAATACAATCTCCTTCCAAATGAGAACTACACCTCAAACAAAGTGAGGCTACTGCCGAAAACAAAAAAGAAAAGGAAAAAATTTGAAGATTTAACGAGAACCAGAGAGAAAGGAAAGTAGCAAGGGGGAAAGAAGAAAAAGAAGAGAAGGAAAAGGGGGAGAGAAGAGCAACAGAACTGCAGCGTTTTAATGCCAAAATTGGATGCGTTTTGATTTTCAAGCAAAGTCTATGGGAAATTGGGCTTTCTTGTGCGCACAATGCTGTTAAAAACGCAGCGTTTCAGTTGCAGAAAATTTGTCAAAATTTCTGCGTTTAAAGAAGCAACATTTCAATTGTTTTTGCCATTTTGGCAGCGATTTGCTAAAATCTAAAGCTAAAAACGCATTCTAAATCAAAATCCTAGCATTTAACATGCTTTTTTGATGCAGAACACATTTGACAAAATAAACGCATGCGTTTTTGACAGTATATTAAGGGCATGATATGTCCCTTTACACACACACATAGTCCGACAATAAAATTAATGAAAATCCATAATTTAACGTTATTTTATACATAAATATTAGAACATAGTTATAATTTTAATAAAATTAGCTATTTTATGTAGGATTTTAATCATGATTTTTATCATTTTTTTCCTTTTTTTTTCATGGTGTTTGTATGTTTAAACTTTATTTAGCAGTGTATTTGTATTCAAAACGCATGTGACTTTAAGCAAGGAAAAAGCATGTAAAACGCGGTAAAAACACGGTAAAAACGCAAGCGTATTTTTACCATTTTTGTAGTCAAAACCAAATTTGACAAACACAATTTCTGCCAGAGGATGCGTTTAGAACTGCAACAAACTCAACGCAAAGTGCGCACATGGCCTTATAGTTTTCTTAATACTACAGCTGTCTTATTCCTCAGAACTGTCACTCAAAAAGGATTGTCCACCCCCCAGAAATCAAGATGTAAGGAGGAGACTGCAGAGATGTGAGCTGCTCAAAAAAAAAAAATTAAAATAACCCTTATTAATGTGATTTTTCTTGTGAAATTTAGATTATTTCCCAACTGTGACATTTAATAAAAAATGTATCCCATCCTGAAATCATTTTCTAAACCTATCAATTTCTTTATATTTTACTTGAAAATATCTAAAACAGGGTTTCCATCCTTTAGTACTTACCAGCGGTGAAAATGTGTTACTATATCTCTCTTTGAACAAAAGTTTAAAGGGAACCAACCACCAGGATTTTGCTATATGAGGTAAAGGCATTGTGATAATGGCACTAAGATGCTGAATCCAGGCATAGCTGCTGTAGAACGATGGGATGCTTAGTTGCTGAAATATCTTTAATCAAAGTTCCAGAAACGCACTGCACTTTGATTGGTGTGTGCATCGGTGCAGGCCTCTGTGGGTCAGGTCCTCGCTGTCAAGTCCTCTTCCAGCGTCCTCAACAGCAGCAATGGTGGTGGGATGCGATATTTAAATAAAGAAAAAGGGGCACATCATAGAAAACACAGGAGGAGGAATATACATCGAGGACCTGACCGACAAAGGCCCGCCCCCAGTGCACACGTCAATTAAAGGTGCAGTGTATTTCTGTAACTTTGATTAAAGATATTTCAGCAATCAAGCATTCGATTTTTCTACAACAGGTATGTTTTGATTCAGCATCCTTTTGCCTGTATGGCAATGCCTTTACTTCATATTGCAAAATCCTGCTGATTGATTCCCTTTAACAGACAGGATACCAATGTGGTTCAGGTAGGTAGTAGGGAGAGGGAACAATTTTTTTCTGCTTTTCTCTTTTGTTGACTCATTTAGATATGAGTGGGGGCAGGAGGCGGGGTATCTCTTTATTAATGACCTTGTGGATGGGATTGATAGTACAGTGTCAGTCTTTGCCGATGACACCAAACTATGTAGGATATTAAAAACTGACATGGATAGTACAATATTACAAAAAGATCTGGATAAGATGTCAGAATGGGCAGATACTTGGCAAATGAGATTTAATGTTGATAAATGTAAAGTAATGCACCTAGGACGGAGTAATCCTATAGCTGCGTATACATTAAATGGAAGTAAACTCGGGACTACAGAACAGGAGAAGGACTTGGGTATTCTCATTACAAATAAGCTGAGCAGCAGCACTCAATGTCAAGCAGCAGCTGCTAAAGCAAACAAGATTTTAGGGTGTATAAAAAGAGAGATTAGATCCCGTGATCCCAACGTATTGTTACCCCTCTATAAATCACTTGTAAGGCCACATCTGGAATATGGGATCCAGTTTTGGGCTCCACATTTTAAAAAGGACATTCAGAAGTTAGAGTCAGTTCAAAGGCGGGCAACTAGACTATTACAAGGAATGGAAGGCCTCCCATATGATGACAGGTTGAAAAAGTTAGATATGTTTAGCTTAGAAAAAAGACGTCTCAGAGGAGATCTCATTTATATGTATAAATACATGTGTGGTCAATATAAAGGACTGGCACATGACTTATTTCTTCCAAAGACAGTACTAAGGACCAGGGGGCACTCACTGCGAGTGGAAGAAAAGCGATTCCAACAGCTAAATAGGAAAGGGTTCTTTACAGTTAGAGCAGTCAGACTGTGGAATACACTACCACAAGAGGTAGTAATGGCAGATACTATAACAGCTTTTAAAAAAGGGCTGGATGATTTCCTCAGTACACAAAACATTGTTGGTTATAAATGACTTAGTGACTAAATGTAGAACTGGTGGAGGAAGGTTGAACTAGATAGACCTAGGTCTTTTTTCAACCTAAGTAACTATGTAACTATATGTAACTATGTAACTATGTATCAGTTTAAATAAAGATCAGTGACTGAGGACCACTGAGGTAGAAACATGTTGCTTTTAGCTCCCTCGGTACCTTGCTGTGCATCAGTGTGCATATTTATATGTTTTTTCTAACTGGATTTTAACATAGATCATTAAACCAAATTTATATGGATTAGACAAGTGCTGCTCGCCTTTGTATATAAGCTGTTCTAACTTTAAATAAAGATGTTATATGTGATTTATATATATCTATATATATATAATTGCCTTATTCTGTCTGTCTGTCTGTCTGTCTTGCTCCAAAATTGTGTCCTTACGGTGACACAAAGCTGATTGGCCGCTGGGCTCGCCATGGCCCCGCCCCCCCGCACGGATTGGCCGCTCGCCCAGGCAACTCGCCCACGCCCCGCCCCCCTCACACAATGCACGCTCGCTCTGGCCCCGCCCCCTGCACGCATTCCCCGAACCGACCGACACGGAGCCACGACTCCCAGGTGAGTACTGTACCCCCGGGAGCCCACATCAGCATACGCTGCCAACCCAGCCGACACATACCCTCGCATTGCTGGGGTTGCCGCCGTATGCTGGTGTGGGCTCCCGTGCGAGCGGGGGACGGGATACGTTGGTAACCATGGTAGCATAGTTACCAGCGCATCAAGGTCCTGCAGCGGCGGAACATACACACACGCACGCACACACACACACATCAGATCACACTCACTCTCACACACACCTCACACACACATCACATCGCATCCACACACTCACAACATCCTGGGATATCGCTTGCTTCTCGGCGGCGATACTGTGCAGTGAACTTCCAGGACCTGCCGGAGGATCACATGGCCAGAAGCATGTGGTATCTCCGGATGTTGTGAGTGTGAGCGCGTATGTGCAATATCGTCAATGTGTGTGTGCGTGAGTGTATGCGATCGGGTGTGTGTGAGTGTATGCGATCGGGTGTGTGTGAGTGTATGCGATCGGGTGTGTGTGAGTGTATACGATCGGGTGTGTGTGTGTGTGTGTATGCGATCGGATCTGTGTCGGCAGAGGAGCACGGCGTGCTGGAGGAGGCTGGGAGGAGAGAGGCTGATCCTGGGGAAGGCTGGGAGGGGGAGGATGAGAGAAGAGAGGCTGATGCTGGGGGAGGCTGAGGCTGGGGTAGGCTGGGAGGAGAGAGGCTGATGCTAGGGACAGAAAAGGCTGATGCTGGGAGGAGAGAGGCTGATGCTGGGAGGAGAGAGGCTGATGCTGTGGGCAGAGAGGCTGATGCTGCAGGCAGAGAGGCTGATGCTGCGGGCAGAGAGGCTGATGCTGGTGCAGCATGGGGGATGGAGCACGATTGGGGGTGCGCAGCATGGGGGATGGAGCACGATGGGGAGTGCGCAGCATGGGATATGGAGCACGTTTGGGAGTGCGCAGCATGGCGGATGGACCACGTTTGGGAGTGCGCAGCATGGGGGATGGAGCACGTTTGGGAGTGCGCAGCATGGGGGATGGAGCATGTTTGAGAGTGCGCAGCATGGCGGATGGAGCACGTTTGGGAGTGCGCAGCATGGCGGATGGAGCACGTTTGGGAGTGCGCAGCATGGCGGATGGAGCACATTTGGGAGTGCGCAGCATGGCGGATGGACCACGTTTAGGAGTGCGCAGCATAGCGGATGGACCACGTTTGGGAGTGCGCAGCATGGCGGATGGACCACGTTTGGGAGTGCGCAGCATGGCGGATGGAGCACGTTTGGGAGTGCGCAGTATGGCGGATGGAGCACGTTTGGGAGTGCGCAGCATGGCGGATGGAGCACGTTTGGGAGTGCGCAGTATGGCGGATGGAGCACGTTGGGGAGTGCGCAGCATGGCGGATGGACCACGTTTGGGAGTGCGCAGCATGGCGGATGAACCACGTTTGGGAGTGCGCAGCATGGCGGATGGAGCACGTTTGAGAGTGCGCAGCATGGCGGATGGAGCACGTTTGGGAGTGCGCAGCATGGCGGATGGAGCACGTTTGGGAGTGCGCAGCATGGCGGATGGAGCACGTTTGGGAGTGCGCAGCATGGTGGATGGAGCACGATGGGGGGTGCGCAGCTTGGCGGATGGAGCATGTTTGGGAGTGCGCAGCATGGCGGATGGACCACGTTTGGGAGTGCGCAGCATGGCGGATGGAGCACGTTTGGGAGTGCGCAGCATGGTGGATGGAGCACGATGGGGGGTGCGCAGCTTGGCGGATGGAGCATGTTTGGGAGTGCGCAGCATGGCGGATGGAGCACGTTTGGTTGTGCGCAGCATGGCGGATGGAGCACGATGGGGAGTGCGCAGCATGGCGGATGGAGCACGTTTGGGAGTGCGCAGCATGGCGGATGGAGCACATTTGGGAGTGCGCAGCATGGGGGATGCAGCACGATGGGGAGTGCGCAGTATGGCGGATGGAGCACGTTTGGGAGTGCGCAGCATGGCGGATGGACCACGTTTGGGAGTACGCAGCATGGCGGATGGAGCACGTTTGGGAGTGCGCAGCATGGCGGATGGAGCACGATGGGGAGTGCGCAGCATGGGGGATGGAGCACGATGGGGGGTGCGCAGCATGGCGGATGGAGCACGATGGGAGGTGCACACCTCCCCCCAACACACACACACACACGCGCACTGCACAACACACACACACACTGGGAACCACAAACACCGCCCTACACAGACACCCACACACACAGACAACGCTGCACACACACAACACCCAACACACAAACACCGCGGCATACATAACTATACGCACATATCGCACAACACACACATTGCACAAAACATACCTCCCCCCAAAACACACCACACACACACAAACCGCGCAACACACACACACACACACAACGCTACAGACACACAGTGCTCCACAAACAACGCAACACACGCAACACACATACAACACCGCTCTCACCCCCCGCCACACCCAGAACATGTACAGCGCCCTACACAAACACTTGGTAAGTACACACAACAACATCTATATATATAACAAAAATCATACATGCACTACACAATACGTAAATTCTAGAATACCCGATGCGTAGAATCGGGCCACCTTCTAGTATATATATATATATATATATATATATATATATATATATATATATATAAAATAGAAACGAGGAACTTGAGCGAATTGCGGAATAAATACTCAAAATTTATTTGAGACATATCATTAAAGTGCACAGTGCAATACATAATGACACATAGATTTTAGCATGTGGTGATATGAAAGGAAGATGGGGGACAAGATACAGTGGCATGCAAAAGTTTGAGCACCCCTGGTCATGTTTACTGATGTTCTGAACAATTAAGCAAGGTGAAGATGAAAATATCTGTAAAAGCCATAAAGTTAAGGATAACACATATCCTCTGCATTTTAGAAAAAAAAAAATATCTATATATATATATATTTTTTTTTTACATTTTTAAATTTACAACAAAAAATAAAGTTGGCCAATGCAAAATATTGGGTACCCTGCATGGTTAGTACCCTGCAGCACCCCCTTTGGCAAGTATCAAAGCTTGTAAATGTTTTTTGTAGCCAAACAAGAGTCTTTCAATTCTTGTTTGAGGGATTTTCATGCTTTCGTCCTTGGAAAAGTCTTTTTGTTCTGTAAGATTCCTGGGTCCTCTAGCATGCACTGCTCTTTTGCGGTCTAGCCACAGATTTTCAATGATGTTCAGATTAGGGGACTGTGAGGGCCATTGTAAAACCTTCAGCTTGTAACTTTTGACATAGGCTAATGTGGATTTTGAATTGTGTTTAGGCTCCTTATCCATTTGTAGAAGTCATCCTCTTTTCAACTTCAGCTTTTTTACAGATGGTGTTATGTTTGCTTGAAGAATTTGTTAAACTTAAACAGAATCCATTCTTCCCTCTACCTGTGAAATGTTCCCAGTGCCATTGGATAGAACACAACCCAAAGCATGATTAATCCACCCCCATGCTTAATGGTTGGTGAGATGTTCTTGTCATGACATTCTGTCTCCTTTTTTCCCCAAACATTTGGTTTGATCATTGTGGCCAAGGAATTCTATTTTAACCTCATCAGTTAACACGACTTGTTTCCAAAATACATCATTCTTATTTAGATGTTATTTTGTATACTTCTGATGCTAAATTTTATGGTTAGGACGCAGGAGAGGTTTTCTTCAGATGACTCTTCCATGAAAGCCATTTTTCTGTAGGTGTCTCTGAACAGTAGAACAATGTCCCACAACTCCAGAGTCGGCTAAATCTTCCTGAAGGACTTTTGCAGTGAAGTGAAGGTTCTGATTTGCCACTCTAGCAATCCTACGAGCAGCTCTCACAGAAATTTTGCTTGGTTTTCCAGACCTTATCCTGACCTCCACTGTTTCTGTAAGTGCCATTTCTGGATTACTTTTCGAACTGAGGAAAGGGCAACTTGAAAACGCTTTGCTATTTTCTTCTAGCTTTCTTCTGCTTTGTGAGCCTTCACCATTTTGATTTTCAGAGTGCTAGGCAGCTGCTTTGAAAAACCCATGGTTGTTGTTTTATTTGCACAAGGTTAGAGGAAGCTGGGTTTTTATAAAGCTGTGAAATTAGCATCACCTGCCCTTTCCTAACTATGATAATGAACAAGCCACAAACCTAAAGGCCCCGTCACACTAAGCAACATCGCTAGCAACATCGCTGCTAACGAACAACTTTTGTGACGTTGCTAGCGATGTTGCTGTGTGTGACATCCAGCAACAACCTGGCCCCTGCTGTGAGGTCGTTGGTTGTTGCTGAATGTCCTGGGCCATTTTTTAGTTGTTGCTGTCCTGCTGTGAAGCACAGATCGCTGTGTGTGACAGCGAGACAGCAACAACTAAATGTGCAGGCAGCAGGAACCGGCTTCTGCGGAGGCTGGTAACCAATGTAAACATCGGGTAACCAAGAAGCCCTGTCCTTGGTTACCCGATATTTACCTTTGATACCAGCCTCCCCCGCTCTCACTGTCAGTGCCGGCTCCTGCTCTGTGCACATGTAGCTGCAGCACACATCGGGTTAATTAACCCGATGTGTGCTGTAACTAGGAGAGCAAGGAGCCAGCGCTCAGTGTGCGCTGCTCCCTGCTCTCTGCACGTGTAGCTGCGTGCGGTGGTAACCAAGGTAAATATCGGGTTGGTTACCCGATATTTACCTTAGTTACCAAGCGCAGCATCTTCCACGCTGCGCTGGGGGCTGGTCACTGGTTGCTGATGAGCTCACCAGCAACTTGTGTAGCCACGCTCCAGCGATCCCTGCCAGGTCAGGTTGCTGGTGGGATCGCTGGAGCGTCGCAGTGTGACATCTCACCAGCAACCTCCTAGCAACTTACCAGCGATCCCTATCGTTGTTGGGATCGCTGGTAAGTTGCTTAGTGTGACGGTACCTTAACAGGCTAACTAAGGTCTGAAATGATAGTCAAAGTTATCTAAGCACACAAATCTCCAAGGGTGTTCAAACTTTTGCATTGGTCCATTTTCATTTTTGTAGTTTTTAAAATGTTAAAGATGAAAATATTTTTTTGTTCTTACCTAAAGTATAAGGGAAATGTGTCATCTTTAACTTTATGCCTTTTAGAGATCATTTCATTTTCAACTTGATTAACTTTTCACAATAACAGTAATTTTGACCAGCGTTGCTCAAACTTCTGCATAGCACTGTGTATATATATATATATAATAGAAAAGAGGAACTTGAGCAAATTGCTGAATAAATACTCAAAATTTATTTAAGACATATCATTAAAGTGCACACTGCAATACATAATGACACATAGATTTTAGCATGTGGTGATATGAAAGGAAGATGGGGGACAAGATATATGCAGATCAAATTGCCGGGTACAGACAGAGGAGAAATGCTCATAACATAAACGCTCATGTGTGGCCTGACACTGAGGGTGAATTAGGTACACCATGTAGAAATCAAGAAAATCCCAGAGCAATATGTGTATGCCTATTAGCAGGGAAAAGCCCTGTAGGAATATAAGCCATGTGGCATGCTAAAAGATTAAATATAAACAACTGGGATTAGTAAAGGTGTCTAGCAAAAGCGTGGCAGATTATAGAAAAGCATTTACCTAAGTCCGGTGGCGGGAGGCCTGAGGCACGTTTCGCGGCACTTTAGCGAATCGCTGGCCGCTTCATCATGGGGGAAGAGAACGCTAAAGTGCCGCGAAACGTGCGTCTTGTTCTTTCATGTAGCTCAAAGGTGAGCATTTAAAAATAAATCTATGTAAATGGGGTGTAATCAGTTATGCTGTTTACTGTATATACACACATCTTCCATGTATCCTACAATCATCACTCCAATAAGGAAATTTAAATAGCATAAGATCTTATATTTTGGAAAAAAAAAAAAAAAATTGTACATACAAGACAAATATTTTGGACAGCATTTTTTATTTGTGCTGCAAATTTCAGATGCAGTTTTGTCGTAGGCGTCAATGTTATATAAAATCCTGAACCTAAATCTGTAGCAAATATGCAACAAAATCATAAGTGTTTTTCGGCGGGTTCTTTCTAGAAACTAATAAGGAACAAACACTTAATTCCAGTCTCATCATACTAAAAATGAGCCACATATGTAAATGGCTACCAGCTGCTACAGGTTGTATGTAATGGAAATGTATAAGGAAGCCATGAGACGTCTGGATCTCTTACAAGGCAAACAGTGCAGGATGTGCAGTTATTTAGGAAAAGCTTCAGCAAAGGTCAGATTTCATGGCAGCTGACAAGGAGCGGTGCCCAAGGGAAAGAAACAAGTTGTCAGCTTGCACTAGCTGTAAGCTCTGCCACCTCCTGTGACAGCTGTGCAGGGAAATATGTTTTAAAGCGTTTACATATAAATACTAACAGGCAAATAATGTGTGGGGACAGACAACAATAACCTGTGGTGCCAAATTAAAGTACAATGGGTAAAAATCCTATGTCACTTTCCTATAGGTCTCATTCACACAGATAAGAATGAAACAAATCCACTATTGCACCAGAAATTAATATTAAAACATTCATGGCATGATGAACGCTTTCTCAGATTTGTAATCTTTTGAACTTCATGTTTTAAAACATACACGAATAGAATCAATATTTAACTCATTCCCGACCCATAGGTCTCAGATTGACAACCGTTCTTTAATGTATATGTTCTATCCATGTTTTTCATGCATAGAACAAGTACCTATTATAACCTATAGGGCTGTTCACATATTTGTGGGTTTTACTGGAGACCATGTCTCAACAATGTAATCACAGAGACATGGTCATTTGTCATATATCAGAATCACCCATTTAAGGTTAGGGGTCTTTGGAAATTACAGACCATGAAATACAGTGTTGGACTAGAGTGCCAAGGGACCACCAGTAACATTGACTATGGGGGCCACCATTCAGCTACATGCAAATATTACATTACCCTCAATCACAAAGTTACCAATGCTTCTACTTTGAAATAAACTGGGCAACTTATTAAAAAGAACCCGACGGTAACATGCTGCCTGATCCACAGGAGCTCGATAGTGAGATAAAGAAAAAAGGTAAAGAAAAAAGTTAAAATGTTATTCACTGCTGATGAATAAAAATGGATGCCATATGGATGACAACACAAATTAGAAGAAATCATCTGGGGTTTTTTTCTGGCTATTGGTATGGAAAGTATTCAGACCCCTTTAAATTGTTCACTCTTTGTTTAACTGCTATTCAGACCCTTTGCTCAGACACTCATATTTCAGTCACATGCTGTCCACTTCCTTGTAGTCCTCCTTGAGAAGGTTCTACTCCTTCATTGGAGTCCTGCTGTGTTTAATCAAACTGATAGGACTTGATTTGGAAAGGCGCACACCTGTCTATATAAAACTTCACAGCTCACAGTGCATGTCAGACCAAATGAGAATCATGAGGTCAAAGGAACTGCCCAAGGAGCTCAGAGACAGTTTATTTTGGCAATAATAATAAAAAAAATTAAGCTTTATAGATCTTTAGTTCGGGTACCTCTAGTTGCCTTTGGGCAAATTGTGTTTGCATTATTCACTCTATGCTGATCGAGGGTATAGAGTGAAGTTTCAGTGTTTCTAGAATTGTGGCAAGGCACAGATCTGGCCAAGGTTACAAAAGAATTTCTGCAATACTCAAGGTTCCCAAGCGTACAGTGCCCTCAATAATCCTTAAATGGAAGAAGTTTGGGACAACCAGAACTCTTCCTAGAACTGGCCGTCCAGCCAAACTGAGCATTCGTAGGAGAAGAGCATTGGTGAGAGAGGAAAGAAAGAAGCCAAAGATCTCTGTGGCTGAGCTCCGGAGATGGGATATGGGAAAAAGTTCCACAAAGTCAACTATCACTGCAGCCCTCCACTAATTGGGCCTTTATGGCAGAGTGGCCTGACGGAAGCCTCTCCTCAGTGCAAGACATATGAAAGCCCGCATAGAGTTTGCAAAAAAAACCACAGGAAGGACTCCCAGACTATGAGAAATAAGGTTCTCTGGTCTGATGAGACGAAGATAGAACTTTTTGGTGATAATTCTAAGCAGTATGTGAGGAGAAAACAAGGCACTGCTCATCACCTGCCCAATGCAATCCCAACAGTGAAACATGGTGGTGGCAGCATCATGCTACAGGGGTGTTTTTCAGCTGCAGGGACAGGATGACTGGTTGCAATTGAAAAAAGATGAATGTGGCCCAGTACATAGATATTCTGGAAGAAAACCTCTTCCAGAGAACTCTGGACCTCAGACTTGGCTAAAGGTTCACCTTCCAACAAGACAATGACCCTAAGCACACAGCTAAAATAACAAAGGAGTGCCTTCAGAAAAACTCTGTAACCACTTTTGACTGGCCCAGCCAGAGTCCTGACCTAAACCCAATTAAGTATCTCCGGAGAGACCTGAAAATGGCTGTCCACCAACGTTCACCATCCAACCTGACGGAACTGGAGAGGATCTGCAAGGAAGAATGGCAGAGGATCCCCAAATCCAGGTGTGAAAAACTTGTTGCATCATTCCCAAGAAGACTCATGGCTGTACTAGCTCAAAAGGGGGCATCTATTTAATACTGAGCAAAGGGACTGAATACTTATGACCATGTGATATTTCAGTTTTTCTTCCTTAATAAATTTGTAAAAATGTATTTTTTTCTGTCAAGATGGGGTACAGAGTGTACATTAATGAGAAAAAAATATGAACTTTTTTGAATTTACAAAATGGCTGAAACGAACCAAAGAGTGAAAAATTTAAAGGAGTCTGAATACTTTCCGTACCCACTGTGTGTATATATATGTATGTATGTATGTATGTATGTATGTATGTTTATCTATCTATCTATCTATCTATCTATCTATCTATCTATATAACAACTAGGAGTGAATGATATAAATTGTTGGTATGTATGCTGCCATCTAGTGGTAAGACATAACAGTGCATTTAGGTCAATTTTTACACATTTCTTCAAAAGTAAATTAAATGCATTTTCTTCCACATTATTCTACTCTACAACATGTTGCAGTAAGACATTCTTTTATATTTATAATTAATAGGCTATTACGCATTATGGAACATAAGAAACAGTACATAGTGTAATTATACCAGGCACTGAATACATGCAGTCATAAAAAATAGTGTAATGTGAAGAATTATAAGAATTTCCTTTTTTTTTTTAAGCTCCAGTTTTGGATGATATCTGCACTGTGATACCTAGTCTGCGTACTGCTCTTGTGTAATCAAGGGGACTTCACATAATAAGAAATGAGATAATTACTATTATGCTATCATTAATATATCCCATGCTCAATGTGTGCACACAGTTCTACATTCTGCATCCATGGAAAAAGTGTGTAGCAGGAACCAGCCCCTAATGAAAGATCCATTTATTTAGCTTTTATTAAAAACTTTACATGGTACATAGAAATACATATATTCTTCCCAGGAGCACAAGTCCCAACATAGATAGGTGCTTTGGGCATTTTCTCTGGCACTATATTGTTCCAGCAGTACTGATATGAATATGCCAGTTAAGTAACAATGTATGATATCTTCTACAGAAGAGAAAGAGGGAGAAACTATCCTATCCTAAATTTTTGGCCATGCCCCTTTCCACATCCACTTACAATTTATTTCTACCCTGGCAGGACCAGATGTCAGACGGGGCACTGTAACAGTGAAGGGCATTCAGCAAGACCACCTGGGACAGTGAGCCGTCTGACCCAAATTCAGGACTGTCCCACTATATCCGGGACAATTGGGACCTTTGGATTTATTTCCTGTTCATTCATTTATTCATAGCTGTAGAATCCATAAATGTTTAATTTTTACATAAGCTTCACTATATGAGATCATGCTTTTTTGTGAGATGAGCTGTTGTTTTTTTAATTGTTATTCTCCCAAATACATCTATAAGGCCATGTTTACACATAACGTAAATGCTGTGTTTTATCCTTTGCTTTTTACCAGCACGGCTTCTGCAGATGACTGCACCAAACTATGCAATAGGAATCTTCTATTGGCCCCCTACTCCTGAGGAACCTCATTTAATACAGTCACATTTTCCACCTCACCTTTCAATGTTAAATCCCTGAGTTGGGCAGTTGCAATGCTTCCCCTGGACGCTTCCAGCTCAGGAACATTGGCTTTTGGGTGATGCTACTGTAGCGCCCCACGGGGCAAGTGGTTAACCTACTCGTTGCCGGGCCGTTTTGGGTCAGGTCAGGCGATGTCACGGGTGGCCTTGCTCGGTTCCGTTACCCTGAGGCGTACAGTAAAGGGTGGGGGAAGCGGGGTGTTTGGGAAAGTTTGTTGTGATGCCACCTGTGGTATGCGGCCAGGGATTAGCCGCCACTGCAGAATTCCTCACCGGGGCAGGTGTTATGGCAGCCAGGATGGTGTCGCTCCCCACAGGTGGCGCAGCGGACCCCGGGTGGATGACGAGGGTAGCGACGACGCACAGGTCAACGTAAAAGACAGGGACGACACGGGGGCTGCGATTCAAAGTTCTCTTTACTCACAGTTGGTAAGATGCTCCGGAGGTGCCGCTCTCCACCACGATGAGCCTCAGCCAGTCCTGGATAAATCAGAGGAAATCACAGGTGTCTGTGGAGTGTGAGACCTCCCTTCCTTGCGCTTGGTTGTGGATCCCCGTGGTTTGAAGTGGCTTGGGGACCCCAGTGTCTTTGTTAAGTGTCCCATCCCGTATGCAGGTGGCATAGATCCTTGCCATGTGGCCTGGCTGCAATCCTCACCACAGATCCTATATGTCACTGTGCTCCAGGAAAATAGGTGGGCTATGGGACTTGAAATCCCCATCCCCTGCAGATTCTGGCAGACAATATAGAGTATAACCTGCCCTAGGGCATCTGCACCCTGTCAGCGCAGGCACTGTGGGAACGGTTAGGCTCGACCTCCAGCTAGCATGTTCTCCTCAGTCTCACTATCTCCACCGGTTGTCTTTCGCCCTCTTCCAGTCTGCCTGGTTCTAACTAGAAGAGCTCTGAAGCACACCTTTTAGTGACCATGTTGTTCCGAGTCTCAGACTATTCTGAACTGAAAACTGTTTGTGTTTGTTCACTTCTTCTAGCATCCCCCACCATTGGGATGACTCATAGTGGCTGCTACCCTTGTAACAGGGAACTTCCCAGGCTGGCTGACTTCCTGAGTGGTGTAACTAGCTGACTCACTGACTGGATTTTGTGTAAGTGAGGGTACTGTCACACTTGCGTTCAGCGGAGTCCGTCACTATGGAGAATAGCGCAGTCCGTTAACGCACTGCGCTATTCTCCATAGACTTGTATGAACAACGCACTGTAACGCAAGTGTCAGCGTTGCATCCGCTGGACGACGCAGCGTCGTTATTGTGACGCTGCGTCGGGCGGAAGAAACGCAGCATGTAACATTTTTTTGAGCAGCGCAATCCGTAGGATTTCACTGCGCATGCTTATTTTTTTTAAATCACAAACTTTATTTTGTCTTTCGGTAGCCGAACGTTCAGCTGAGCGCCCGCCCGCCGGCATGTGAGAGCGCTCAGCTGAGCGACCGGCCGCCGGCATGCCCGGCATGTGAGAGCGCTCAGCTGAGCGATCGGCCGCCGGCATGTGAGAGTGCTCAGCTAAGCGCCCGCCGGCATGCCCGGCCGCCGGCATGTGAGAGCGCTCAGCTGAGCGCCCGCCGGCATGTGAGAGCGCTGAGCTGAGCCCCCGCCTGCCGGCATGCCCGCCCGCTGGCATGTGAGAGTGCTCAGCTAAGCGCCCGGCCGCCGGCATGTGAGAGCGCTCAGCTGATCGTTCACAATAATCTGCTGCCGGTAAAACTGTAAAGAATAAAAAAAAAATAAAAAAAAAAAAGCTTTCCGTTCTTTTGTACAATCCGTAGCATCCGTTGTGCCACTATATGCAACGCATCCGTTGCATCCGTCACACAACGCAATGCTACGGAAGCCGTCCAACACAAGTGTTAAAGTAGCCTGAAATAAACACCAGTGGTTAACTCCTTCATCACCCGGGATAAAGCATCTTATGTCAGATACAATACCCTGTGGCGACTGACCCTCCGGGGCGCCACACTACCTCATCATCATCACCAGCCAGCACAGGAAACAGAAACTCGTCAGCGGCGGTATGCAATGATGTTTCTCTAGTCTTGACCTGGTTGTCAGCAGCTATAAGGTGACATTGCTTTCCCCTATGGGTCCCAAAACAAAGGAAAATCATGTTCCACAATTATAGGATGTAGTAAGTCCTTAAAAAATCCCACTTCATGGGACACGGTACCACAGTCAGTTCTTATGTCGACACACGCAACTGGATAGTTCTTAGCGTTCTCATATATAGACCTCACTCTGACCACCTTCCCTGGGACTAGCACATGTGGAAGTGTGGCCCTTATCAGGGTCATCAAACTCCCAGAGTCCAGAAGTCCAGCAACCTGTGCACTGTTCACAATCACTTGGCAGGCTTTCATGTCCCTCTCCTGGATGGGGAACTGCACTACAGCAGAGTAGGTAAAGTGGGAGTGTGGTGCCCCTGAGGCTTCAGTCGCTACAGGGTACTGCACCTCAGCAGAGGTGCAGTATTCATCCCGGGTAAGGAGGAGGTCATTGCCGGTAAACCACCAAAATCCACCACCACACACAGTTAGATGCTCTCTCACTAGGACTGGGCTAGGGTAGAGACTTGGGGGGTGGCCATCACTAATGTAGTGGACCCTCTGCTCACTAGTTCAGGATCCCTGGGGGGGCAGAGCTACATAGCAGGGAGCAAGGCGACACACGCATACTTAAACAGTTAGATGCTGACACTAGTCAGGGACAGACACGGAACAAGTGAAATGTGGGAGAACATGGTCGCTGAGGGGAGAGCTGCACCATAGCTCCCTCAGGACCGACTACAGGGTGCGGAGCCCTAGGCTGGTAAGCACTTCACGTCCTGTCCGGAGGATTATCCGCCGGGCAGAGGATTTCAAGTTTTCTGGCCCACACAAAGCGCCCGGGGCACAGCAGCATATAGAGCCAGGAGTTGGGACAACAGAGCAGTACCAGTAACGGACTCGCGCTGCCTACCATACGGGACAGGA